>NC_138291.1:99997500-100180000 GCF_965601325.2 Salmo salar
CAAGTCTGAAGGACTCCACGGTCCCAGCCACAAGGGCTAACCCGCATCGCAGGATCCAAAATCAAAAGCTAGTAACCAAACTTTTCCCCAAAAATGTTTTATGACACTTTCAAAACATTCCAAACCAACAAACCGAGCGCGGCGTCATTTCAAAATGTAAACATACAGTTGAAGTCGGATGTTTAAATACACTTAGGTTGGAGTCATTAAAACTCGTTTTTCAACCACTCTACAAATTTCTTGTTAACAAACTATAGTTTTGGCAAGTCGGTTAGGACATCAACTTTGTGCATGACACAAGTAATTTTTCCAACAATTGTTTACAGACATTATTTCACTTACAATTCACTGTATCACAATTCCAGTGGGTCAGAAGTTTACATACACTAAGTTGACTGTTCCTTTAAACAGCTTGGAAAATTCCATAAAATGATGTAATGGCTTTAGAAGCTTCTGTTATACTAATTGACATCATTTTAGTCAATTGAAGGTGTACCTGTGGATGTCTTTCAAGGCCTACCTTCAAACTCAGTGCCTCTTTGCTTGACATCATGGCTGATTTCTTTTGATTTTCTCAAGACCTCAGAAAACAAATGTAGACCTCCACAAGTCTGGTTCATCCTTGGGAGCAATTTCCAAACGCCTGAAGGTAACACGTTCATCTGTACAAACAATAGTACGCAAGTATAAACACCATGGAACCACACAGCCGTCATACTGCTCAGGAAGGAGACGTGTTCTGTCTCCTAGAGATGAACGTACTTTGGTGCGAAAAGTGCAAATAAATCGCAGAACAACAGCAAAGGACCTTGTGAAGATGTTGAAGGAAACAGGTATAAAAGTATCTATATCCACAGTAAAACGAGTCCTATAATCGACATAACCTGAAAGGCCGCTCAGCAAGGAAGAAGCCACTGCTCCAAAACTGCCATAATAAAGACAGACTACGGTTTGTAACTGCACATGGGGACAAAGATCATACTTTTTGGAGAAATGTCCTCTGGTCTGATGAAATAGAACTGTTTGGCCATAATGACCATCGTTATGTTTGGAGGAAAAAGGGGAGGCTTGCAAGCCGAAGAACACCATCCCAACCGTGAAGCACGGGGTGGCAGCATCATGTTCTCGGGGTGCTTTGCTGCAGGAGGGACTGGTGCACTTCACAAAATAGATGGCATCATGGGGAGGAAAATGATGTGGATATATTGAAGCAACATCTCAAGACATCAGTCAGGAAGTTAAAGCTTGGTCACAAATGGGTCTTCCAAATGGACAATGACCCCAAGCATACTTCCAAAGTAGTGGCAAAATGGCTTAAGGACAACAAAGTCAAGGTATTGGAGTGGCCATCACAAAGCCCTGACCTCAATCCCATAGAACATTTGTGGGCAGAACTGAAAAAGGTGTGTGCGAGCAAGGAGGCCTTCAAACCTGACTCAGTTACACCAGCTCTGTCAGGAGGAATGGGCCAAAATTCACCCAACTTATTGTGGGAAGCTTGTGGAAGGCTACCCGAAACGTTTGACCCAAGTTAAACAATTTAAAGGCAATGCTACCAAATACTAATTGAGTGTATGTAAACTTCTGACCCACTGGGAATGTGATGAAAGAAATAAAAGCTGAAATAAATCATTTTCTCTGCTATTATTCTGACATGTCACATTCTTAAAATAAAGTGGTGATCCTAACTGACCTAAGACAGGGATTTTTTACTAGGATTAAATGTCAGAAATTGTGAAAAACTGAGTTTAAATGTATTTGGCTAAGGTGTATGTAAACTTCTGACTTCAACTGTAACATTCAAATTCCACTAGCAGTTAGTGGTAGAGGGAAAATGGTATTGAACAAGGTAAAAGTACTGCCCCTTTCTATTGTAATGGAAGGGGGTGGAGCTTGGGGGCTGTGTGTGGCTGTGCATTTGAGTGAGAAAGACACAGAGGAGAACCAACCAGTAAAAGCAAAGACCCCTTCATTATTGACGCATTGTGCCGACAACATCAGAGTCATTCCAGACTCTGAAGTCAGGAGGAATTGGAGAGTTAGGTGTTACCCAGACTAGACAGTACTCTGCTCTCTAACTGTCTCCAGCAATATCACCCTCCTCTGAACTTCTACAAAACATGTGTGCATCATCAAATAGGCCAAGCATACAGCTTCAAACGAGGTCAGCAAGCTGAGTGCAGGAGGCATATTACTAATGATAAGTATTGAGTCGGCCATTAAAGAGCATTGTCATTTTGAGGCAGGGGTGTAGTGAGTACACGATCAGGGCATGTTCATGGAGAAAGACAGAGAGTAAGAAAGACGAGAGAGAAAGCACATGTGGTGAACATTACGCCCTTTCTCTCTCTCTATCGCTCGCTCTCTCTAGTCTCTCTCAGACAAATAAATAATTGAAAAACACACTGAGGTATATCTTTAATTTCCATATGGCTATTACTCCAGTCAAAACTAAATGAAAGCTCTGATCTGACATTCCTTTGGTTCTAACATTGACCAACAGTCCAGTATGTGCAGGCTTTGACCTCCATTCTGGTTTGTGATTTCAAAGGACTTTCTTGATAAACATGCTTTTTTTATGATCAATTCTTCTTTCTCAATTCTCACTTGACCTTCCTCACTGATTTGTTGTGGGATAGGGACATGGGGTGTAAATCAGGTCAAACTAACTGATTTGTTTTAGATAGGGATAAGGGGTGTAAATCATGTCAAACTAACTGATGTGTTGTGGGATAGGGACATAGGGTGTAAATCAGGTCAAACTAACTGATTTGTTGGGTGTAAATTAGGTCAAAGTAGTAGTGAAGGACGGTCTTTATTTCAGGAGAAATAGTTATGTGCGATAATAAAGACTCCTTAAAACATCAGATGATATTGTACACTGCATTGGCAAGGCTGCCAAATCACTGTAGTTACCCTGTAATAGTTACATCATATCTAAATAGCCCAATATGATACTAGAAATATGTCCAAGTACAATGCTAATGTTAAAAACTAAATCCAAACCGCCTTAAGTTGTTCTTCGAGTTTTGGTCCAAAATCACGAAGCAAGCCAGTAAAAACAGCTGTACCTGATATAAGGTCAAATCACACTGCATTGAATCACTGACTATGTCAAAATAAACAAAACAAAATAAACAAAACATATTCTGATAAATCAGGGCCATGTGAGTGCTTCATGTTTTAAAGGGTCTACGTCCCAAATGGCACCCCATTCCCTACATAGTGCACTAAAAAGTTATTTATTTAATAGTGAATAGGGTGCCACTTTGGACGCATTCAGGGGTTCATGACTCTTAAAGGCCCATTCTGTGATATTTTCAGCCGTTTTGATAAACAGCTTTAAAGGAACTGAGTAGGCCTTTAAACTGATCTACACAATGTCATTGCATATATACGAGCAGAGCCTACGGTCACCATGACAACCTCAGGGCTCAACTCCTGAGCCAATCAAAGAGAAGAAAGTAAAAACAACAGCATAATATTACCATTCATTACCACTCTGTTAGTTTGCTTTACAAATGTTTACTCACCCACTCACTCATATTCAGTAATTAACTCACTCAATACACCATTCATTAATTTCAATTCCATCCTCACTCATATACTTCATAATCAACGTCAGTCCAAACCATTCTGTCCTTCTCCCGCTCTGTCGTTCCGTTCCAACTTCTCCGTCGTTTCCTTCCAACTTCTCCCTCTCCGTCGTCCTCCCTCTCTCCGTCCTTCTCCCTCTCTCCGTCCTCCTCCCTTCTCCTCCCTTCTCATTCTCTCCTCCCTTCTCTCTCTGTTCTCCTCCCTCTCTCTGTCCTCCTCCCTCTCTCCATCCTTCTCCCTCTCTCCGTTTTTCTCCCTCGCTCTGTCCTCCTCCCTCTCTCCGTCCTTCTCCCTCTCGCCGTCCTTCTCCCTCTCTCCGTCCTTCTCCCTCTCTCCGTCCTTCTCCCTCTCTCCGTCCTTCTCCCTCTCTCCGTCCTTCTCCCTCTCTCCGTCCTTCTCCCTCTCTCCGTCCTTCTCCCTATCTCATCCTCTCTCTGCCCTCCTCCCTCTCTCTGTCCTTCTCCCTCTCTCCTCCTCCCTCTCTCCTCCTCCCTTTCTCCGTTCTTCTCCCTTTCTCCGTCCTTCTCCCTCTCACTCGTTCCTCTTCTCCCTCCCTCTGTCCCTTTCACTCGTTCCTCTGTCCATCCATCCTCCTCAGAAGTTATACGCTGATACCAGAACATGCACTTTCGCCACATGCTTAGCCTGGAAGGTGCGATCACTATACTCTGACATGTCCACATCAACGCTGATATCCTGTGGCCCTCTTAACCTCTGAACTAGGATCAATTCGCCCGTCTGGCGGTCCGACCTTTGCATCACGAACATCCCGCGGCTGTTGCCCCCGACAATGCCGAATCGCAGGCTATCGGGGCCGGGGCGGCCGGGGGCGGCTGCGGTCGCCATGCGGAACAGGGTAGCCGGGGTCTGGAGGTTGGAGGGGAGGGAGAGGTAGTGGAAGGAGACCGTCTTAGGAGCCAGGTGACAGGAACGACTCTCCATAGGGCAGGGGTTCCTCTCACACTGACTGTGAGGGAGAAGAGAGGAGATGTTGAGACCAAAATAACATTACATCAGTTTAAGTAAGTTTACTGTGGAAAGATCCATACACAGTATAAGATTGTGATTAAAGTATTGTTACATTAGTCAGTCTCCGTGGGAAAATAAACAAGGAGGAAAGTGTACATCATTTTTCCTCCCTCCCTACACTCTTAAAACAAAGACTTCCAAAAGGGTTCTTCAGCTGTCCCCATAGGAGAACCCTTTTGGTTCCAGGTAGAATCCTTTTTGGTTCTAGGTAGAACACTTTTGGGTTCCATATAGAAACCCTACATGGAACCCAAAAGTGTTCTTCAAAGGATGATCCTATAGGAACAGCCAAAGAACCCTTTTGGGTTCTAGATAGCACCTATTGTTCTAAGACTGTAGGCTTGTGCTTTAGAGTGAAATGGAGAAACCCTGTCAACAGTATTTCTCTGTCTCCATGTACTTATTCACTCTGCCTCTCCCGCTTGCTCTCTCTCTCTTTCACTCTTTCCTCCACTGGCAGTCCTGCAGTCTTTCAGCACAGTGATGGTTCAGTAGGAGTGGACAGAGCTACATTTCATACCTTTATTGCCTTTAAATGAGGCAATTTGTGAGGAGTTGGCAAACACTATCTAAGACTGAGGCCAAGGCGTCTTGGAAAGGATGGTGGTTGTGGTCATATAGCCAGGAGGCCAGGACACAGAACCCTGAACTAGAACAGCTGTTAGTGGGATTCTACATTTATTCTGGAGAGTTTGAGACTGCTTCAAATAAGGTGGAAACATCAAGATGTCATTTTCACTTATTTTGGACTCTAGTGACATGAACAGACAAATGCGTACAGCAGACAGATCAATCACATGATCAAAAACACACACACACAACCTGGTACCATCGTTTCCAGACAGAGGACAATTCATTCCTTTCCCCCTTAGTACTGAGTCAAGTCTCCAGCCTCCCCGGTCAAAATGTTTGAAATGAAAGATGAGATGTTTCAGTCATGATTCATCCTGTATGAAGAAACAATATTTGTAATGTTGTGTGTGTAGGTGGCAGGGAAGTCAGGCGCAGGAGAATCGAACTTGGTATAAATGGAGTAGTTTAATAGCGTTTAACAAAACTCCAAAACCAAAGTACATAATAAATAAAAGTGGGTACAAGAACCCGTCGCGCACCAATCCATAATACACGAGCATACAAACAAAACAATCTCCGACAAGGACATGAGGGGAAACAGGCTTAAATACATAACATGTAATGAATGGGATTGGAACCAGGTGTGTAGGAAGACAAGACAAAACCAATGGAAAATGAAAAATGGATCAATGATGGCTAGAAGACCGGTGACGTCGACCGCCGAGCACCGCCCGAACAAGGAGAGGCATCGACTTCGGTAGAAGTCGTGACAATATTGTTTGAGAGAGTTTTTTACTCGCATACTTTGTTTGTCCTACTGGTATGGTTTTATCAGCATTCCTATGAGTTCTTGTATCATTTTAAGTGACTTGCCCTTCAATGACTCCAAGAGTTTCTGTGTTTGTTTTCCTAAGACGTATAGCAATAACTCCGTAGGAGAGGCTTGTTTCGTTTTATATATCTGAAGAAAATTAATCCTTTCCAAAACAAAAAACGCTTCTTCAGTTGGCCGCAGTGGACAATATTAATATTGAAAATTAGAAGAAAGCTGAGTAACACACCCCCACAGACACATACCAACCGCACGCACGCACGCACGCACGCACGCACACACACACACACACAGGTGTCTATCTGAACTACTTACAAGGGAGACGTCTTGACGTAGCTGATGTTGCTGTGTGATCGGGGACACTCCGGGCTCACACACTGGAACCCTCCTCCTGTGTTGATACATGTTGTTCCTCTACTGCAGTTGTGCTGCTGGGTCAGACACTCATCCACATCTGGAGGACAACATGAGAGGGAGGGAGGGAGGGTGGATGGGAGGGTGGATGGGAGGTAGGGGAGAGAAGAGAGAGGGGAAGAGAGAATAAATGAAACAGAAAAATAAAGAGTGAGACATTAGTAGTTCAGTTTAGTCTCTCAAACAGCTTGTCTCGCATCCTGGACCAAGACATTCCTTCTGTTCTGCTGTGAAGTGGTGAGGTCATCTGTTCCACTGGCCAGCAGAGAAAGTAAAGCTTCTTAAGCTTACAGGGCAGATGAAACAGGTCTGGGGAGTAAAGCCTATGGCCAGGCCAGGGAGTGGGACATGGGACACTTCCATATAAATACATACAGCCATCTGCCTCGTCTTTCTCTCTATCTTTTTCTCCCCTTCTTTCAAAACACCTTCACCCATAGCTAAGCTAAACCATGATGTTTGTTTATCCCTCTATTCTCTCCACCCCTTCATTCCCTCCCTCCACTACCATTCTCTCATTTGTTCCACTGGCCAGCAGTAGAGCAGGGTAAGAAACGACAGGGGGGGCAGGCAAAAGAAACTAGATTGAGGACTACGGCCAGGAGACAGGGGTCAGGGCAGAGGCTGGAGGACAGACACCTCTACAGAAATACCTCCCTCTACCATGATCGGCCTTCCTTTCCAAAGAACTCCATAGCTAAACCAACCATGATGTTTGTTTATCCCTTCTTCTCTTCATCCCTCCATTCCCTCATCTACATTCCCTCATCTCCATTCTCCATTCCCTCATCTCCATTCTCCATTCCCTCATCTCCATTCTCTCATTGCACCTTTATTTATGTACTTGAAGCTCCATTGGTGTCCTGATGGGTTTAGTCATGTAAATCACTGCTATCCCCGTAGCTCCAGAAGGGTAAGTCCCACAACCCTACCAGACCCATTATACAGAGCCTTAGCCAGGACCCAGGCTGTGTCTGAAAGCATTACTAGCTGTCAAATCCTTGCTTCCTCCATCCTCCAGACACACGGATTTGACAGCTAGAAATGTTTTCAGACAACCCCAGTGTGGTGCTCCCTGCCGGTAGCGTTGTAGTTCTAAGCCCAGCTCTAAAGCCCCTTGCATAGCTCCAAGATCAAGACCATGGAAATGAATGGGCCATTGTCCTCTATCCCTTCCTACCCTCCCTCCATCACCCCTACCCTCCCTACCGCCCTCTATCTCTCCATCCCCTTCTACCCTCCATGCCCCCCTACTCTCCATCACCCCTACCCTCCCTACTATCCTCTATCCCCTCCTACACTCCATCCCTTCCTATCGCCTCCATGTCTCCCTTCCATCTGTCCTTATATCCCTCCTACCACTTCCTACCCACCCTCCATCTCTCCCTTCCTCCATCCCTCCTTCCATCCCTCCTTCCATCCCTCCTACCCCCTCCCTCCCTCCATCCCTCTAGCCCTCCCTCCATCCTTCCTACCCTCCCTCCAATCTTTCCACCACAACTCCTACCCTTCCACCCCTACCCTCCCTCCAAAACTCCTACATCACCCCTATCCTCCATCTCTCCTACCCTCCTTCTATCCCACCTACCCTCCCTCCCTCCATCCATCCCTCCTACCTACCCTCCCTCCCTCCATCCCTCCTACCATCCCTCCTACCCTCCCTCAATCCCTCCGACCCTCTCTCCTACCCTCCCCAATCCCTCCTACCCTTCCTCCTACACTCCCTCCTACCCTCCATATCCTCCATCCCCTCCTGTCACTCACCCTCACAGCTCCTACCATCAGGCAGCAGCTTATAGTGGCTGGGGCAGGAGCAGTGGTAGGAGCCTGGTATGTTGACACACTCGTACACACACAGCTTGCCCCCCTGGTCCAGCCGGTACACCTCACACTCATTTACATCTGGGAGGAGAGAGAGGGGGGGGGAGACACGCACGTCAGTCACATGATCAGACATGCGGGGTACAAACAACAGGGTGGAAAGGAGGAGAAAGAGAGAGAAAAGAGAGGAGGGTACACCCACTAGAATCATATAATTAAAAGGTTAGAGCGCGATAGAGAGATACAGTAGCTAGAAGGATTTGGGGTAAAGGGCATCTGTTCTGTCTGGCTGTCCAGGAGGGGGTAAGGAGGGATGGTAAGAGTTGTTGAATGCCTAATTGAGAGTCATCTAATCTATCCAATCCCAACTAGTGTTTAGTGGGTAGGTGCTAGGGGTTGTTTCTGTATAAGGCCAGTCTTACCCTGGCAGAGTTTTCTGAGGTACCACTCATATGAAACGGATGCTTTGCATCATTATGTAGGCTGGTTAGTTCTATCAAAGGCCCTAGATACACAGCTAATCGATATGGACACATTTTGGCAAGTGGACACCAAAGTGGAGCACGAAATTATTGACACCCTTGATAAAGATGAGCAAACATGACTATAAAATAAATAATTCAAATACTGGGCTATATTGTGTTCTCTATTTCTTTTTAAATTCTATTATTTTATACTAATACAATTGCTTCAGAAAAAAAAGTACGAATTTATTTCCCTTTTTATTTTTTACCTTTCAATACCTCACCTTTTTCTAATATATTTTGTGAGTTAGAGAACACATTGGGAGGGATCTTAGCCCATTCCTTCATACAGAATCCTTCCAGATCCTTGATATCCTTCGCCTATGCTTATGGACTGCCCTCTTCAATTCAAACCACAGGTTTTCCATAGGTTTCAATTCCGGAGACTGACATGGACACAGCAAAATTTTGATTTCGTGGCCAATTAACAATTTCTTTGTGGATTTTGATGTGTGCTTGGGGTTATTGTCTTGCTGAAAAATCTCCAGGTTTATGAAAGGTATTGAAAAGAGGGGTGTCAAATAGTTTTGACCCCTGCTTTTTTGAGGAGAAAAAAAGTATTACTTGTTAAATAAAATATATTTCTCTGAGCAATAGTATAAGTGTAAAATAATATAATTTCCCACTTTTTTGAGCATACAATATAGATCAGTATTTTAATTATTTATTTTATACAGTCAGTTTTGTTATCGGAGCTCCACAGGCCCTTTCAACCTTGGCTTAGCGTGGTTAAACCAGACTGAATGCTTAGCTTGGTTAAACCAGACTGAACGCTTAGCGTGGTTAAACCAGACTGAATGCTTAGCTTGGTTAAACCAGACTGAACGCTTAGCGTGGTTAAACCAGACTGAAAGCTCAGCGTGGTTAAACCAGACTGAACTTTTAGCGTGGTTAAGCCAGACTAAACGCTTAGCGTGGTTAAACCAGACTGAAATCTTAGCGTAGTTAAACCTGACTGAACGCTTAGTTTGGTTAAACCAGACTGAACGCTTAGCGTGGTTAAACCAGACTGAATGCTTAGCTTGGTTAAACCAGACTGAACGCTTAGCGTGGTTAAACCAGACTGAAAGCTCAGCGTGGTTAAACCAGACTGAACTTTTAGCGTGGTTAAGCCAGACTAAACGCTTAGCGTGGTTAAACCAGACTGAAATCTTAGCGTAGTTAAACCTGACTGAACGCTTAGTTTGGTTAAACCAGACTGAACGCTTAGCGTGGTTAAACCAGACTGAATGCTTAGCGTGGTTAAACCAGACTGAACGCTTAGCGTGGTTAAACCAGACTGAACGCTTAGCGTGGTTAAACCAGACTGAATGCTTAGCGTAGTTAAACCAGACTGAACGCTTAGCGTGGTTAAACAAGACTGAACGCTTAGCGTGGTTAAACCAGACTGAACGCTTAGCGTAGTTAAACCAGACTGAATGCTTAGCGTAGTTAAACCAGACTGAATGCTTAGCGTGGTTAAACCAGACTGAACGCTTAGCTTGGCTGAACCAGACTGAACGCTACACACACTATAACCAAACAGGCTCACAAAGTATCCTGGGTAAGGTGGGAACTCACTTCATCCAACACTAAAACATCTCATATCTCACCCTGGCAGATACTGTTGTCAGATGTCCCACTCATGTGAAAGCCAGCGTCGCAGCTGCAGTGTTGGGCGCCGTCCACTTTGGCACAGCGGGGACGTCTGCTGAACGCCGGGTCGTTCATGACGCTCCACTCGGGCGGCGCTGAACACGAGAGAGGGAGAGGGAAGAGCTTAAACTTCACCCGGTGGCCCGGAGAGGGCCTCGAGGGCCTGTGCACCACTGGACAACACAAACACGCACATAAAGCACAAGCACAACACAACCATGCAGACATACTGTACATTACATTACATGGACAAACAACACAGACAAGGACATAGACGTATAAACACAACACAGACTAACAACACAGACCAACACAACACAGACCAACAACACAACACAGACCAACAACGCAACACAGACCATCAACGCCACACAGACTAACAACACACCAGACTTACAACACAACACAGACAAAACAACGCAACACAGACTAACACAACACTGACTAACACAACACAGACTAACAACACAAAGTAGACAACACAACACAGACTAACAACACAACACAGACTATCAACACAACATCAAATCAAATATTATTGGTCACATACACATGGTTAGCAGATGTTATTGCAAGTGTAGCGAAATGACAGTAACAGTGGCAGAGCAGCTAAGATGTAATAGATAGTGAAGGATACAGTATACAGTATTCTTAAAGTGGCATTATTAAATTGATTAGTGTTCCATTTATTAAAGTGGCCAATGATATCAAGTCGGTAGGTAGGCAGCCGCCTCTCTGTGCTAGTGATGGCTGTTTAACAATCTGATGGTCTTGAGACGGAAGCTATTTTTCAATCTCTCTGTCCCAGCTTTGATGCACCTGTACTGACCTCGCCTTCTGGATGGAAGCGTGGTGAACAGATAGTGGCTCGGGTGGTTATTGTCCTTGATGATCTTTTTTGCCTTCCTGTGACATCGGGTGTTGTAGGTGTCCTGGAGGGCAGGTAGTTTGCCCCCGTGATGCGTTGTGCAGACCGCACCACCCTCTGGAGAGCCCTGCGGTTGTGGGCGGCGCAGTTGCTGTACCAGCCCGACAGGATGCTCTCGATTGTGCACCTGTAAAAGTTAGTGAGGTTTTTCGGTGACAAGCCAAATTTGTTCAGCCTCCTGAGGTTGAAGAAGCACTGTTGCGCCTTCTTCACCACACTGTTTGTGTGCGAGGACCATTTCAATTTGTCGGTGATATGTACACCGAGGAACTTAAAACGTTCAACCTTCTCCACATGCTGTCCCGTCGATGTGAATAGGGGGGGTGCTCTCTTTGCTGTTTCCTGAAGTCCACGATCATCTCTTTTCTTTTGCTGACATTGAGTGAGAGGTTATTTTCCTGACACCACACTCCGAGAGCCCTCACCTCCTCCCTGTAGGCTTTCTCGTCATTGTGGTAATCAAGCCTACCACTGTTGTGTCATCAGCAAACTTGATGTTTGAGTTGGAGGTGTGCATGGCCACGCAGTCATGGGTGAACAGGGAGTACAGGAGGGGGCTGAGAACGCACCCATGTGGGGCCCCAGTGTTGAGGGTCAGCGGAATGGGGATGTTGTTTCCTACCTTCACCCCTGGGGGCGGCCAGTCAGGAAGTCCAGGACCCAGTTGCACAGGGCGCGATCGAGACCCAGGATCGAGACCCAGGGTCTCGAGCTTAATAATGAGTTTGGAGGGTACTATGGTTTTGAATGCTGAGCTGTAGTCAATGAACAGCATTCTTACATAGGTATTCCTCTTGTTCAGATGGGATAGGGCAGTGTGCAGTGTGATGGCGATTGCATCGTCTGTGGACCTATTGGGGCGGTAAGCAAATTGGAGTGGGTCTAGGGTGACAGGTAGGGTGGATGTGATATGATCCTTGACTAGTCTCTCAAAGCACTTTATGATGACAGAAGTGAGTGCTTCAGGGCGATAGTCATTTAGTTCAGCGACCTTGGCTTTCTTGGGAACAGGAACAATGGTGGCCATCTTGAAGCATGTGGGGAGAGCAGACTGGGATTGGAATTGATTGAATATGCTCTGAGGAGGCAGCTAGGGATGCTGTCTAGGCCGGCAGCCTTGCGAGGGTTAACACGTTTAAATGTTTTACTCACGTCGGCCACGGAGAAGCAGAGCCCACAGTCTTTGGTAGCGGACCACGTCGGTGTCACTGTATTGTCCTCAAAGAAGTTGTTTAATTTGTCTGGAAGCAAGATGTCAATGTCCGTGACGGGGTTGGTTTTCTTTTTGTAATCCGTGATTGTCTGTAGACCCTGCCCCATATGTCTTGTGTTTGAGTTGTTACAGTGGGGGGGGGGGGGGGGAGTATTTGATCCCCTGCTGATTTTGTGTTTGCCCACTGACAAATGCTGCCATCAATTCATGGTTTCTGGTTAGGGAAGGTTTTAACAGTCACAGTGGGTACAACATTTCCTATACACTTCCTTATAAACTCGCTCACCGAGTCAGCATAAACATCAATGTTATTCTCTGAGGCTACCTGGAACATATCCCAGTCCACGTGATCGAAGCAATCTTGAAGCGTGGAATCCGATTGGTCAGACAGGCGTTGGATAACCTAAGCACAGGCGCTTTCTGTTTTACTTTCTGCCTATAGGAGGAGAGCAACAAGATGGAGTCATAGTCAGATTTGCCAAAGGGAGGGTGGGGAAGGGCCTTGTATGCATCGCGGAAGTTAGAGTAGCAATGGTTGAGCGTGTTACTCGCTCATGTACTGAAATCAGGTATGCTGCTAGAATGTAGGCAGCCTTGTTCTCAAATTAGCTTTGTTAAAATCCCCAGCTACAATAAATGCAGCCTCAGGATATATGGTTTCCAGTTTGGATAAAGTCCAGTGATGTTCCTTGATGGCCATCTTGGTATCCGCTTGCGAGGGGGATATACACGGCTGTGACGATAACTGTGGAGAGTTCTCTTGGGAGATAATACGGTCAACATTTGATTGTGAGGAATTCTAGGTCAAGGTGAACAAAAGGACTTGAGTTCTTGTATGTTGTTACAATTACGCCATGAGTCGTTAATCATGAAACATACAACCCCGCCCTTCTTCTTACTGGAGAGATGTTTGTTCATGTCGGCACGATGCACTGAAAATCCCGTTGGCTGTACGGACTTCAACAGCATGTCCCCAGCTAGCCATGTCTCGGTGAAACAGAGTATGTTACAATCCCGGATATCTCTTTGGAAAGCAACTCTAGCCTTGATTTTGTCGACTTTGTTAACTAGGGACTGGACATTTGCGAGTAATATATTTGGAAGCGGTGGATTGGCCTCTGGAATCAAATCAAATGCCCTGGGAGGTGCAGACAAAGGATCTTCTTTGGGAAAGTCGTATTCCTGGTCTTACTGCTGGTTGTGCTGGTAAGTTGACATCTCTCTGATATCCAATAGTTCTTCCCAGCTCTATTTAATAACACTTAAGGTTTTCTGATCTAACAATGTAAGAAATAATACATTAAAAAAACTAAATACTGCACAGTTTCCTAAGGATTAGAAGCGAAGCTGCCATGTCTATTGGTGCCATCTTGCGTAAACATAGACTACCAATGCAACATAGACTAACAACGCAACACAGACTATCAACACAACACAGACTAACAACACAACACAGACTAACACAAAACAGACTAACAATAGATATCCACTAATACAGTATATGCAACAAAACATAATACGTGAGATAGTAACGAATAGCAATGTCATGCAGTTCTGGTAGGGTCTCAGGTATATGATGTTTGGTACTGCTGACCTGTCTGTGTCTGGTGCTGACAGTTGGATCCATTCCAGCTCTGTGAACAGGTGCACCTGTACTGGTTTACTCCCTCTACACATGTCCCTCCGTTCTGGCATGGGTTACTGGAGCACTCACTCACATCTATGGACAAAAGGGAGAGCTGAAAGAATGAAAGATGTCCCTGAACAAGATGGCCGCCCTGCAGTCACATTTCCTGGCATGTTGAATCCCAATATCCATTCTAGTGTTCTATTTAACTCTGTGGTTGAAACTGTTGAAAATACATACTTTGTCCCACTGTCAGTTCTCTGTTTGTCTTAGACCCATCTCTGAGCTGTACAGGTGAAGTCGGAAGTTTACATACACTTAGATTGGAGTCATTAAAACTTGTTTTTCAACCATTCCACAAATTTCTTGTTAACAAACTATAGTTTTGGCAAGTCGGTTAGGACATCTACTTTATGCATGACACAAGTAATTTTCCCAACTATTATTTACAGACATTATTTCACTTATAATTCACTGTATCACAATTCCAGTGGGTCAGAAGACCTCAGAATTTTTTTTAGACATCCACAAGCCTGGTTCATCCTTGGGAGCAATTTCCAAACACCTGAAGGTACCACGTTCATCTGTACAAACAATAGTACGTAAGTATAAACGCCATGGAACCACACAGCCGTCATACTGCTCAGGAAGGAGACTCATTCCGTCTCCTAGAGATGAACGTACTTTGCTGCCAAAAGTGCAAATCAATCCCAGAACAACAGCAAAGGGCCTTGTGAAGATGCTGGAGGAAACAGGTACAAAAGTACCTATATCCACAGTAAAACGAGTCCTATATCGACATAACCTGAAAGGCCGCTCAGCAAGGAAGAAGCCACTGCTCCAAAACCGCCATAATAAAGCCAGACTACGGTTTGCAACTGCACATGGGGACAAAGATCATACTTTTTGGAGAAATGTCCTCTGGTCTGATGAAACAAAAATAGAGCTGTTTGGTCATAATGACCATCATTATGTTTGGAGGAAAAAGGGGGATGCTTGCAAGCCGAAGAACACCATCCCAACCGTGAAGCTTGGGGGTGGCAGCATTATGTTTCTGGGGGTGCTTTGCTGCTGGAGGTACTGGTGCACTTCACAAAATAGATGGCATCATGAGGAGGAAGATTATGTGGATATATTGAAGCAACATCTCAAGACATCATTCAGGAAGTTAAAACTTGGTCGCAAATGGGTCTTCCAAATGGACAATGACCCCAAGCGTACTTCCAAACTTGTGGCAAAATGGCTTAAGGACAACAAAGTCAAGGTAATGGAGTGGCCATCACAAAGCCCTGACCTTTCAAGCAAGGAGGCCTACAAACCTGACTCAGTTACACCAGCTCTGTCAGGAGGAATGGGCCAAAATTCACCCAACTTATTGTGGGAAGCTTGTGGAAGGCTACCCGAAACGTTTGACCCAAGTTAAACAATTTAAAGGCAATGCTACCAAATACTAACTGAGTGTATGTAAACTTCTGGCCCACTGGGAATATCATGAAAGAAATACAAGCTGAAATAAATAATTCTCTCTACTATTATTCTGACATTTCATATTCTTAACATTAAGGGGTGATCCTAACTGACCTGAAACAGTGAATTTTGACTAGGACTAAATTTCAGGAATTGTGAAAAACTGAGTTTAAATGTATTTGGTTAAGGTGTATGTAAACTTCCGACTTCAACTGTATGTCTGCTCTCTGTTCAGGGGAGGGGTGATACCTTATACAGCAGAATCAGACCAGACAAACCTGGCACCATCATTTACGGACTGAGGACAATTCATTACTTTCCCCGTCAATACTTCCCTTCAAGTCTCCAGCCTCCAGCCTTTAAATAAGAGATGAAATGCTTCACTCCTGATTCATACTGTACAAAGAAGGGGTATGGTTTGAGCTAAATGGACTTGCAGGGATGATGGTGATTATGTGAGCATGATGAATAAAGCTCTCCAAAGACGGTTGGAATGGTTTTATTTACATTATGGTTTTAATGGTTTTAACTCTATAATTTTAAGAGACATGTGCCTTCCACTGACTCTGTTTATGTCATTGCTTATAATAAGTGAAAAACTATCTAGAAGAGATGTGTACTGTTTTATAAACATGAAGAAAAGGTTACTCCTCTAGCTTGGAAACTTATTCCATTACAACAAAAATGTCTCTTCAATTGCAAAGTGGACAAAGTTAGAAGAAAGCTGTCTTTCTCTTGAGAGTAGTGGCTCTATCAGGGAATTAAGAATAATACACACACACACCCTACTCTACCCCCCACCCTGTATCCACCGCCACCTCTCTCTGGATTGGTGGAATGCCTGGAGCAGGACTACTGGGGTCTGCCAAATTATTCTACTGCTGAAGGAGGAATAACACAAACACACAGGGTGACCTTATCTGACCTGAAGCAGCCCCTGAAAGCCAGGCTAAAAGGGAGAAGACGGCCGTTTGGCCAGCTAAAAGCGAGAAGGCAGCCGACCGTACAGCTAAAAGGGAGAAGGCGGCCAGCCGGCCAGCTAAAAGGGAAAAGTCGGCCAGCCGGCCAGCTAAAAGGGAGAAGGCGGCCGACCGGCCAGCTAAAAGGGGTTCCTAATCCTCACACAAACAGACAAGGGGAGCAGAAGAAAAGTTTCATTCTTCAGTCTGGAGCTCAGATCCCTCCCTGAATGAAACCATTAAATGTCTCAGTGGACTCAGAAAACACCTGTACAGTACTAGACTACATTCCAGAGCAGGGAACATTCCCCTTCCCCTCTACATGCTGCTGCTATTCCACCATAATAACCACTACATCCTAAATAGCACCATATTCCCTAAGTAGTGCAATACTTTTGACTAGGGCCCATAAGTAGTGCACTACATAGGGAATATGATGTAATTTGGGACACAACCCAGGACTGGCAGCAGGGCTACTGCAAAATAACCCCTTCTTGTGTTTCTGTTTCTCCATACAGTCTCTTTGTTTTGGGGTTCCAGGAAGCAGAGGCTAAGGCCATGCATGCTGTCATTACAGCACCACGGCCCATGGTCTCATGGCATGCAGCTATGTTAAGCATGCTATTGATGGCTCACATCTCTGTCCGGCCATCGCTACAGGCAGAAGCCCAGACATTCCAAGGCTGTGTAACAAATGGCATCTTTTTCACTGCATAGTGCACTGCTTTTGACCAGGGTATAGGGCTCTGGTCAAAAGTAGTGCACTAAATAGGATGTCATTTGAGACACATCCCAAGTGGTTCAGTCAGTTCAGTCAGAGTGTTCTCAGGTCTCTATGTAAAGGGGTTCAGTCAGTCCAGTCAGGGTGTTCTCAGGTCTCTATGTAAAGGGGTTCAGTCAGTTCAGTCAGGGTGTTCTCAGGTCTCTATGTAAAGGGGTTCAGTCAGTCCAGTCAGGGTGTTCTCAGGTCTCTATGTAAAGGGGTTCAGTCAGGGTGTTCTCAGGTCTGTATGTAAAGGGGTTCAGTCAGTCCAGTCAGGGTGTTCTCAGGTCTCTATGTAAAGGGGTTCAGTCAGTCCAGTGAGAGTGTTCTCAGGTCTCTATGTAAAGGGGTTCAGTCAGTCCAGTCAGGGTGTTCTCAGGTCTCTATGTAAAGTGGTTCAGTCAGTTCAGTCACAGTGTTCTCAGGTCTCTATGTAAAGGGGTTCAGTCAGTCCAGTCAGGGTGTTCTCAGGTCTCTATGTAAAGGGGTTCAGTCAGTCCAGTCAGGGTGTTCTCAGGTCTCTATGTAAAGGGATTCAGTCAGTTCAGTCAGGGTGTTCTCAGGTCTCTATGTAAAGGGGTTCAGTCAGTCCAGTCAGGGTGTTCTCAGGTCTCTATGTAAAGGGGTTCAGTCAGTCCAGTCAGGGTGTTCTCAGGTCTCTATGTAAAGGGGTTCAGTCAGGGTGTGCTCAGGTCTCTATGTAAAGGGGTTCAGTCAGTCCAGTCAGGGTGTTCTCAGGTCTCTATGTAAAGGGGTTCAGTCAGGGTGTGCTCAGGTCTCTATGTAAAGGAGATGTTTGAAACGACCAGGAAAAGACCCAACCTGTGGATGGGTTCTAAAGGGGGTAGACCTATACATACAGAAAATGTCGAACTTTAAAAATATGAGGGGAAGATGAAACATGGAAAATGTATGGAAGAGGTGTTGAAAAATATCCTGGGGAGTAAAGTTGGTCTATACATCTGTACCTGTCCTGTGGTCTGGTGGCCCCTGCGGAAGGCAAATTAACACCATGGAGGAGTCCAAAATACAGTAAGCTCTCAGAAGCAAAGACCTCCCACTCTCCCTCCCTAGTCCAAAATACAAATTCTATCAGCATATCGATTGTGCTACCAGGGGTAGCAAAACCCTGGATTATTGTTATTCTAACTTCCGCGACGCTTATAAGGCCCTCCCCCGCCCTCCCTTCGGAAAAGCTGACCACGACTCCATTTTGTTGCTTCCAGCCTATAGACAGAAACTAAAACAGGAAGCTCCCACCCTCAGGTCTGTTCAACGCTGGTCCGACCAATCGGATTCCACGCTTCAAGATTGCTTCGATCACGTGGACTGGGATATGTTCCGCATTGCGCCAAACAACAACATTGACGAATACGCTGATTCGGTGTGCGAGTTCATTAACAAGTGCATCGGTGATGTTGTACCCACGGCGTCTATTAAAACATTCCCCAACCAGAAACCGTGGATTGATGGCAGCATTCGCGCAAAACTGAACGCGCGAACCACTGCTTTTAATCAGGGCAAGGTGACCGGAAACATGACTGAATACAAACAGTGTTGCTATTCCCTCTGCAAGGCAATCAAACAAGCTAAGCGTCAGTATAGAGACAAAGTGAAGTCTTAATTCAACGGCTCAGACACGAGAGGTATGTGGCAAGGTCTACCGTCAATCACGGACTACAAAAGAAAAACCAGCCCCGTCGCGGATCACGATGCCTTGCTCCCAGACAGACTAAACAACTTTTTTGCTCGCTTTGAGGACAAAACAGTGCCACTGACACGGCCTGCTACCAAAACCTGCGGGCTCTCCTTCACTGTAGCCAACGTGAGTAAAACATTTAAACATGTTAACCCTCGCAAGGCTGCAGGCCCAGATGGCATCCCCGGCCGCGTCCTCAGAGCATGCGCAGACCAGCTGGCTGGTGTGTTTACAGACCTATTCAATCAATCCTTATCCCAGTCTGCTGTCCCCACATGCTTCAAGAGGGCCACCATTTTTCCTGTTCCCAAGAAAGCTAAGGTAACTGAGCTAGATGACTACCGCCCTGTAGCACTCACTTCTGTCATCATGAAGTGCTTTGAGAGACTAGTCAAGGACCATATCACCTCCACCCTACCTGACACCCTAGACCCACTCCAATTTGCTTACCGCCACAACAGGTCCACAGACGACGCAATCACCATCACACTGCACACTGCCCTAACCCATCTGGACAAGAGGAATACCTATGTAAGAATGCTGTTCATCGATTACAGCTCAGCATTTAACACCATAGTACCCTCCAAACTTGTCATTAAGCTCGAGACCCTGGGTCTCGACCCCGCCCTGTGCAACTGGGTCCTGGACTTCTTGACGGGCCGCCCCCAGGTGGTGAGGGTAAGTAACAACATCTCCACCCCGCTGATCCTCAACACTGGGTCCCAACAAGGGTGCGTTCTCAGCCCTCTACTGTACTCCCTGTTCACCCATGACTGCGTGGCCATGCACGCCTCCAACTCAATCATCAAGTTTGCAGACGACACTACAGTGGTAGGCTTGATTACCAACAACGATGAGACGGCCTACAGGGAGGAGGTGAGGGCCCTCGGAGTGTGGTGTCAGGAAAATAACCTCACACTCAATGTCAACAAAACAAAGGACATGATCGTGGACTTCAGGAAACAGCAGAGGGAGCAGCCCCCTATCTACATTGACGGGACAGTAATGGAGAGGGTGGAGATTTTTAAGTTCCTCAGCGTACACATCACGGACAAACTGAAATGGTCCACCCACACAGACAGCGTGGTGAAGAAGGCGCAGCAGCGCCTCTTCAACCTCAGGAGGCTGAAGAATTTTGGCTTGTCACCAAAAACACTCACAAACTTTTACAGATGCACAACCGAGAGCATCCTGTCGGGCTGTATCGCCGCCTGGTACGGCAGCTGCTCCGCCCATAACCGTAAGGCTCTCCAGAGGGTAGTGAGGTCTGCACAACGCATCACCGGGGGCAAATTACCTGCCCTCCAGGACACCTACACCACCCAATGTCACAGGAAGGCCAAAAAGATCATCAAGGACAACAACCACCCGAGCCACTGCCTGTTCACCCCGCTATCATCCAGAAGGCGAGGTCAGTACAGGTGCATCAAAGCTGGGACCGAGAGACTTCTATCGCAAGGCCATCAGACTGTTAAACAGCCATCACTAACATTGAGTGGCTGCTGCCAACATACTGACTCAACTCCACCCACTTTAATAATGGTAAAATTGATGTAATCAATTTATCACTTGCCACTTTACATTATATAATGTTTACTTACCCTACATTACTCATCTCTTATGTATATACTGTACGCTATACCATCTACTGCATCTTGCCATCTGATGTAATTAAATGTATCACTAGCCACTTTAAACAATGCCACTTTATATAATGTTCTCATACCCTACATTGCTCATCTCATATGTATATACTGTACGCTATACCATCTACTGCATCTTGATGTAATGTATCACTAGCCACTTTAAACAATGTCACTTCATATAATGTTTTCATACCCTGCATTGCTCATCTCATATGTAAATACTGTACTCTATACCATCTACTGCATCTTGCCTATGCCGTTCGGCCATCACTCATTTATATATTTTTATGTACATATTCGTATTCATTCCTTTACACTTGTGTGTATAAGGTAGTTGTGAAATTGTTAGGTTATATTACTTGTTAGATATTACTGCATGGTCGGAACTAGAAGCACAAGCATTTCGCTACACTTGCATTAACACCTGCTAACCATGTGTATGTGACAAATACATTTGATTTGATTTGAGTTAGTCCACAGAGCTAAAAACCTCCCTCTCTCCCTCCCTAGTCCAAAATAAAGTTAGTCCACAGAGCTAGACCTCCCTCTCTCCCTCCCTAATCCAAAATACAGTAAGCTCTCAGAAGCAAAAGACCTCCCACTCTCCCTCCCTAGTCCAAAATACAGTTAGTCAACAGAGCTAAAGACCTCCCTCTTTCCCTACATAGTCCAAAATACAGTTAGTCCACAGAGCTAAAGACCTCCCTCTCTCCCTCCCTAGTCCAAAATACAGTTTGTCCACAGAGCTAAAGACCTCCCTCTCTCCCTCCCTAGTCCAAAATACAGTTAGTCCACAGAGCTAAAGACCCAGACACTCTGTCCTTCTATACCTCTCTCTTACCCTCTCTTTCTTTCTTTCTTTCTTTCTTTCTTTCTTTCTTTCTTTCTTTCTTTCTTTCTTTCTTTCTTTCTTTCTTTCTTTCTTTCTTTCTTTCTCCCTCTCTCTCTCACTCTCACCCTCGCTCTCACCCTCTCTTTCTCTCCTCCTCTCTCTCTCCTCCCTTTCTCGCTCTTTCTCACCCACTCGCTACCCCTCTCTCTCTCTACCCCTCTGCCTCTAACTCTCACTCTGCCTGCCTCTACCTCTCTCTCTACCCCTCTCTCTCCTGCTGCCTCTCCCTCTCTTTCTCTCACCCTCTCTCTTCTCTTCTTTATTCTCTTCCTCCGTCATCAATCTTTACATGTCTACAGGACCCTCCGTCTGAAGAGACTACTGTAGATTCTAGAACAACAAAGGGTCGGTGTTGCAGATGGCAGCTTTCTGTCCAGTAGTGTTCTTTCTACAGCGTAACAAACTAAACATGCCCTAATGAACACGACCCAGGTTAAGTGTGCATAGTCACATTGCATTTACCCAACAGTGAGTGTTTGTGTAGCCACTGCAGCCGCTCTGACCACAGTTTTAAAATCTTCACAGGCCAAATTGTGCAGAACAGGATGGGAGTTTACAGTGACAGTGATGTCTGTAGTAAAAGCTAAGAATTAACAGGTGAATGGATGTATCTCTACTGTGAAAACACATACTGTGAAATCACAGCCCCGATACATAAAAGCACTCTGATATAACGTCAGCATGTAGTTAACATTTTTCCGTTAACTTCCCTCCTTACACTTTACTAACACCCTTTCTCCATCTATCCATCTCTCTCTCCCCATCTCCCCGTCTCCCACTCTCCCACTCTGTCCCCCTCTGCTCTCTATCGCCCTGTAATACCAGTAAATTCCTGTGCATTGTGAGGACAGAGGCCATGGCAGCAGCAGTAGTGAAATAACAACCGTGTGAGACCTTTACAATTTACAGTGACTGGCTGCTGTAAAACTAAAGTCATTTTAAAGAGGAACGTGTGTGTAGGAGACAGCAAAACAACACACTGACAAAAGGTTGTGTTGGTGGAAACTGCAATCTAAAGAGTGAGATGGGCTCTGGTGTCAGGTGGACAGACACATTGAAAGTTACTGGCCAAATAGAGGTATGGTGGAGCAGTGTGTGCCGGTCCATCGCTTCATGAGTTCCTCAGCCCAGCATTACCTAAAGTGATGTGTGTTTGACCATATTGTCTGTTTGGACAGACAGACAAACAGTACTGTACCTTTACTTTTACAGATGGTGTTGACACCGCTCCAACTCCCGTTCTCCTGACACACACGTGTCTCGACGCCCACCAGGTGGTAACCATGAGAACAGGTGAAATGGACCTCATGATCGATTAAATACTTGGAGCCAAACTTCCTCCCGTGGACAGGGACTTCCAGGGAGGGGCAAACGGATGGAGCTGAGGGAGGGAGGGAGGGAGGGAGGGAGGGAGGGAGGGAGGGAGGGAGGGGGAGAGAGAGGGGGGGGGGGGGGGAAAGAAAGAAAGAAGAAGAAGGGAGGGAGGGAGGGGTAGGAGGGAGGGGCAGGGAGAGAGAGAAGGAGAGAGAGGATTGTCACAAGTATGCATACGGAGTCATGCACCCAGCATAATGTGTTATTTAGTATCTGTGGACATACACGTGTCAACCGGGTTGGTACTGTAGGACTCTAGGAACATTTCATGGGAAAAGACTGATGCAATGTCACGTCCTGTCACGTCCTGACCAGTATTTTTCATGGGGTTTTTGTGGGTAGTTGTTTCTTGTTTAGCTGTGTGCCTGACAGGACTGTTTTCGTCGTTCTTTTTGTTCAGTTATTCATTTTATTTAATAAAGAAGAAAATGAGCATTCACATCCCTGCTGCATTTTGGTACAATTACTACGACGGCCGTGACATGCAATGCCTCATTTCATCCAACAATACCAGCTCTAAAACAAATAAAACTTTAAATAGTTCTGAAAATATGAGCATTTTATTGAGAGAAACTACTACAAATAATGGCATCAATAATACAAAGGCAGCACACAATTGTCCAGAATTGACAGCCAAGGTGTTAATCTAATAACATCAGTATGTGCTGCTTTTTTAAATCTATTACAGTTTTTCTCAATTGTTTACACACAAATACTGGTACTTGAGACACAATGACCACAACATGTAACTCATGCACCAACCCCCTGAACCAATTCTGCTAAACTACAAGCACAATTCCTGCTTTACACTCAAGTTACAGTTCTAAAACACACTTTTTTCAAAACACTACACACAATTCTTTGCATTTGGCACAATTTTCATGCATAAAATCTCTTGTTTTCACAATGAACACACTGCCATTCAAATATGCACACTGACTCATCACATGGGCAAACACCCGTCACACAATTTTACAATTAGCAATCAGAGCTTTAGCATAAAAGGGCAACACGTGAGCTCTTCTGTTTTGGAGCAGTGGATGCCAACATTGGAAACAGAGGCAGAGCCAGAGGAGTGAGAGTAAGAGGAGGAGGACGGGGAGGACAAGGACGAGGACGAGGAAGGCCAAGGACCGTAATCTCTGATGAGATCCGAGCCACTTTGGTTGATCATGTGGTCAACCATGGTCTAACAATGAGGAAGGCTGGGCAAAGAGTACAGCCAAATTTGAGCAGGTACACTGTAGCATCCATCATCCGGACATTCCGAAATGAGAATAGGTAAGAAATCTACTCTCACTAGAAAATTGCAGTACTGCATATCAATACAGTACTCAATGAGTACAGTAGTACAGTATTGCCTGTGGACTGTTCTGTAGGACTGTAAAAATAAAGTATGTTTCAAGTATTTGGGAAATGTATTCCTACTTTGTATTTACAGTATTTTACTATTTGTTTGGCAGAACTGAAAGATTACCAACACAAGGTGGTCGGGAACGTGTTCTGTCTCCTGAACAGGAAACTGAAATCATGAACATGGTCCTAGAAAATAACGCCATAACATTACGGCAAATACAAAGAAAAATAATAGAAAACAATGAGAAATTTCAAAATATTGATAGGGTAAGCTTATCAACACTGGACCGTGTCTTGCGCAGAAATAATCTCAGGATGAAGCAGGTCTACAGGGTGCCATTTGAACGCAATTCAGAAAGAGTCAAAGAATTGCGATATAACTATGTGCAAGTGAGTCCTATATAATCCCACAATTGATGCATACTCTCAACACTGTATAGATTATACATATTTCAGTATTGTAATCATAATGATTGTGCTTCACAATAGTGACCACTCCATGTCTATTTCTGATATTGTCATGTGTGTTTCAGAGAGTCCTTGAGCTAGAGGTGGCTGCAGTGGAGCACCAGTTCATCTTCATTGATGAGGTTGGATTCAACCTCACAAAAAGATGAAAGTGGGGCAGGAATAACATCGGCCAGCGTGCCATTGTTCAAGTCCCTGGCCAGCGCGGAGGGAACATCACAATATGTGCAGCGATTACCCACCACGGCGTCATCCATCACCATGCTACTCTTGGCCCCTACAACACCACCCATCTGATCACATTCCTGGACACCTTACACAACACACTCATTCCACCAGACCAGGTAGATGGCCCAGAGCAGCTCAGGTACATTGTCATTTGGGACAACGTAAGTTTCCACAGGGCTGCTCTGGTTCATAACTGGTTCACTGCCCACCCACGCTTTTTAGTTGTTTATCTCCCTCCATATTCTCCATTCCTCAATCCTATTGAGGAATTTGTTTCTGCCTGGAGATGGAAAGTGTATGACCGAAATCCACAAACGCGTATACCTCTTCTCCAAGCTATGGAAGACGCATGTGGAGATATAGCAGCTGATGCTTTTCATGGCTGGAATCGCCATGCTAGGCGATATTTCCCCCGGTGCTTGGCCAGGGAAAACATTGCTTGTGATGTGGATGAGGTGCTGTGGCCAGACCGCAACAGAAGAGAGGATGCAGCATAGGTTTTTAATATATATTTTTTTACTGTAACTGTATACATAAAATTCTTCTGTTTTGTATGTAGACCACTGTATGTGCAACTTTGTGTTGGTTGGGAATGGGATGTACACTGTGTACATTGTTTTTGTGGGAAAAATGTAATATATTTGTTACCGTGTATTTGTAAATTCTGAGTATAAAAACAATATTCTCAAATATTTTACAACACACTTATGTATGTATTGTCTGTAGTAATGGCAACACTGAACCAAAAAAAGGCCTAAGTCATTATGATGAATGGAGAAGAAGTGTTTTCCATTCATCATAGTGTTTTACATTGAGCACATCAGTGTTGAACTGGTTCTTATAAATGTCTATTCATATGATGGTTTGTGTGTGTCATTTGAAAACAAAATACCATTTTGATAAGAAATGACATTGTTTTGAATGTAAAGTTTCATTTTGCTGGAGAATTGAGGGGTTTTGCCCATTGCGTGTGTGTTTTTTGATTTGTGTGTAGAGTTCTGAGAATATGAGGCATGCTTTCAGAAAATGTGTGTAAACAATCGAGAAAAACTGTAAAATAAAGAGGTTTGACTTCTAGTACAGTATTGCCTACGAGTTATTAAAATAAAGAGCTTTGACTTCTAGTACAGTACAGCCTACGAGTTATTAAAATAAAGAGGTTCGACTTCTAGTACAGTACAGCCTACGAGTTATTAAAATAAAGAGGTTTGACTTCTAGTACAGTACAGCCTACGAGTTATTAAAATAAAGAGGTTTGACTTCTAGTACAGTACAGCCTACGAGTTATTAAAATAAAGAGGTTTGACATCTAGTACAGTACAGCCATCACTGCCTGGTATGGCAACTGCTCGGCCTCCGACCGCAAGGCACTACAGAGGGTAGTGCGTACGGCCCAGTACATCACTGAGGCCAAGCTTCCTGCCATCCAGGACCTCTATATCAGGCGGTGTCAGAGGAAGGTCCTAAAAATGGTCAAAGACTCCAGTCACCCTAGTCATAGACTGTTTTCTCTGCTACTGCACGGCAAGCGGTACCGGAGTGCCAAGTCTAGGTCCAAAAGGCTTCTTAACAGATTCTACCCCCAAGCCATAAGACTCCTGAACAGCTAATCAAAGGGCTACCCAGACCCCTCTTTTATGCTGCTGCTACTCTCTGTTTATAATCTATGCATAGTCACTTTAACTCTACCTACAGTGCCTTGCAAAAGTATTCAGCCCCCTTGGCGTTTTTCCTATTTTGTTGCATTATAACCTGTAATTTAAATTGATTTTTATTTGGATTTCATGAATTGGACAAACACAAAATAGTCCAAATTGGTGAAGTCAAATGAAAAAAAAAAACTTATTTCAAGAAATTCTAAAAAATAAAAACAGAAAAGTGGTGCGTGCATATTCACCCCCCTTGCTATGAGGCCCCTAAATAAGATCTGGTGAAACCAATTACCTTCAGAAGTCACATAATTAGTTAAATAAATTCCACCTGTGTGCAATCTAAGTGTCACATGATCTCAGTATATATACACCTGTTCCGAAAGGCCTCAGTCTGCAACAACACTAAGCAAGGGGCACCAACAAGCAAGTGGCAACGTGAAGACCAAGGAGCTCTCTAGACAGGTCAGGGACAAAGTTGTGGAGAAGTACATATAAGGGTTGGGTAATAAAAAAATATCTGAAACTTTGAACATCCCACGGAGCACCATTAAATCCGTTATTAAAAAATGTAAAGAATATGGCACCACAACAAACCTGTCAAGAGAGGGCCGCCCACCAAAACTCATGGACCAGACAAGGACGGCATTAATCAGAGAGGCAACAAAGAGACCAAAGATAACCCTGAAGGAGCTGCAAAGCTCCACAGCGGAGATTGGAGTATCTGTCCATAGGACCACTTTAAGACGTACACTCCACAAAGCTGGGCTTTACGGAAGAGTGGCCAGAAAAAAGCCATTGCTTAAAGAAAAAAATAAGCAAATACGTTTGGTGTTCGCCAAAAGGCATGTGGGAGATTCCCCAAACATATGGAAGAAGGTACTCTGGCCAGATGAGACTAAAATTGAGCTTTTTGGCCATTAAGGAAAATGCTGTCTGGCGCAAACCCAACACCTCTCATCACCCTGAGAACACCACAGTGAAGCATGGTGGTGGCAGCATCATGCTGTGGGGATGGTTTTCGTCAGCTGGGACTGGGAAACTGGTCAGAATTGAAGGAATGATGAATGGCGCTAAATACACAGAAATTATTGAGGGAAACCTGTTTCAGTCTTCCAGAGATTTGAGACGGGACGGAGATTCACCTTCCAGCAGGACAATGACCCTAATTATACTGCTAAAGCAACACTTGAGTGGTTTAAGGGGAAACATTTAAATATCTTGGAATGGCCTAGTCAAAGCCCAGACCTCAATCCAACTGAGAATCTGTGGTATGACTTAAAGATTGCTGTACACGAACGGAACCCATCCAACTTGAAGGAGCTAGAGCAGTTTTGCCTTGAAGAATGGGAAAAAAATCCCAATGGCTAGATGTGCCAAGCTTATAGAGACATACCCCAAGGGACTTGCAGCTGTAATTACTGCAAAATGTGGCTCTACAAAGTATTGCCTTTGGGGGGGTGAATAGTTATGCACGCTCAAGTTTTCAGTTTTTTTGTGTTGTTCCTTGTTTGTTTCACAAGAAAAAATATTTTGCATCTTCAAAGTGGTAGGCATGTTGTGTAAATCAAATGATACAATCTCCCCAAAAATCGATTTTAATTCCAGGTTGTAAGGCAACGAAATAGGAAAAATGCCAAAGGGGGTGAATACTTTCGCAAGCCACTGTACATATTACCTCAATTACCTCAACTAACCGGTGCCCCCGCACATTGACTATGTACTGGTACCCCCTGTATATAGCCTCGCTTGTTATTTTACTGCTGCTGTTTAATAATTTGTTACTTTTATTTTATTTTTAATTTTTTTTTACCAAATACTTATTTTTATTTGTTTTTCTTAACTTCTTAAACTATTGTTGGTTAAGGGCTTGTAAGTAAGCATTTCACTATAAGATACATACCAAGATACATAAAGAACAAACTCTCAGCTTTAGGTACATATGGCAGATTTAAACGGTGTCAGCATTGACAACTCAGTACTGAACTAACGCCTCTCCCTTTGGGTCAGCTGAAGGTGGAACAGAGGACAGCAAATGAGGGAATCATATTCAAACAACTTACCTGTTGTTTTCAGCGCATGTGACAAATAACATTTGGTAAGTTATTAAAATAAAGAGGTGTGACTAGTACAGTACAGCCTATGAGCTAAAAGTAAAGTACTTGCAAGAGAGGAAGAGAGTGAGAGAAAGTGAAATAAACAATAAAAAAATGAACAGTAAACATTACACTCACAAAAGTTCCAAAATAATAGTTTATTTCACTTTTGTTTATTATCTATTTCACTTGCTTTGACAATGTAAACATATGTTTCCCATGCCAATAAAAATTGAAATTTTATTGAGCGAGAGAAACATAGACAGACAGTCTCTCCTCAGTCTGATGAATGACTCATTTCACCAGTTTTCACAATAGAACAGAATAGAATAGCATAGTATATACATAAATATAACAGAATAGAATAGTATATACTTAAGTAGAACAGAACAGAACAGCATAGTATATACTTAAATAGAACAGAATAGTATATACTTAAATAGAACAGAATAGAACAGCATAGTATATACTTAAATAGAACAGAATAGAACAGCATAGTATATACTTAAATAGAACAGAATAGAACAGCATAGTATATACTTAAATAGAACAGCATAGTATATACTTAAATAAAACAGAATAGAACAGCATAGTATATACTTAAATAGAACAGCATAGTATATACTTAAATAGAACAGAATAGAACAGCATAGTATATACTTAAATAGAACAGCATAGTATATACTTAAATAAAACAGAATAGAACAGCATAGTATATACTTAAATAGAACAGCATAGTATATACTTAAATAGAACAGAATAGAACAGCATAGTATATACTTAAATAAAACAGAATAGAACTGGCTCTGATAGAAGCACCTGATGATAGCCTAACTAGTTGTCTGGAGAAAAAAAGTTGAACCAAAGGGACGGAGTGGTAAACTGGACAAACACACAACCACCACAAGAGCAACGCGTCCCACATTGACCCAATGCACATCCTGAGGTTTATGTGCTAAAGGGCCAAAAGCAGGTCAAAGAGAGTTCACATGTCCTTTAGTGGTAGGTAGAAGCTTGGGTTTCAGTGGTAAACTTGAACTTTAAAATTTGTCTCCTTGTTTTGTTGATTTATTGATCACAACACCAGGAAGGAGGAAATGTGGATTGTATAAATGCACATTATCATGTAGTAAACAATACCATAATTTCCCAAAAACCCAATGATGGTAGACCATACACTACTGTCTAGCCTCTTAACACTCCTCCCCTTCCCCTCTGGTTAGAATGTTATGTCTCCACAGTAGAGACGAGAACATTCAGCCACTCTTGAAGACAATGGAAGTGGACCAGGCCAGGAGCAGGCTAGGTGGTCTTTCTCTCAAACCAAGGTGCTTCAATAGAGGAGAAAAGTGGAGAAAATTTAAGGTCAATCGAAGTAGATTTCTGGTTTTAATATTAAAGAAGCATTTCCAAAATCTCCTTCAATTAGCTCCAGTTTTCTGCTCTATTGATTAATCTTGTTTAGAGAGAGCAAGACAGCGACAAGAACACCTAGAATGGTCCCAGATCTCTACATGGCTATAGAAGACCTTCATGTCAGGTGCGGCAGAGTGGTGGAGAATGGTCATCCTCTCTGTCTACTCACCAGCCGACTGATCGGCCTGCGGTAGCTTGGACACAGAGTTCTGTAGGATTGCCAGTTTGGACTTCATGATGCGTAGTCCCTCTGTGAACCTCATCTCCTGTCCCTTCAGAAACCTCTCCATCTGACGGAGAACACCAACCACCTGGTGTTTGTCCATGCAGTTCTGGAGACAGAGACGTACAGTACATATATGTTAATATAGCAGAACAGAAAAGTTTAGAACTGTCCATGCAGTTCTGTAAAATAAGAAATATATTACTGGTCAAACATAACAACAACATATAGACCATTTACAGTTGAAGTCAGAAGTTTACATACACCTTAGACAAATACATTTAAACTCAGTTTTTCACAATTCCTCGCATTTAATCCTAGTAAAAATTCCTTGTCTTAGGACAGTTAGGATCACCACTTTATTTAAAGAATGTGAAATGTCAGAATAATAGTAGAGAGAATTATTTATTTCAGCTTATATTTCTTTCATCACATTCCCAGTGGGTCAGCAGTTTACATACACTCAATTAGTATTTGGTAGCATTGCCTTTAAATTGTTTAACTTGGGTCAAACGTTTCAGGTAGCCTTCCACAAGCTTCCCACAATAAGTTGGGTGAATTTTGGCCCATTCCTCCTGACAGAGCTGGTGCAACTGAGTCAGGTTTGTAGGCCTCCTTGCTCGCACACACCTTTTCAGTTCTGCCCACACATTTTATATATGATTGAGGTCAGGGCTTTGTGATGGCCACTTCAATAACTTGACTTTGTTGTCCTTAAGCCATTTTGCCACAACTTTCGAAGTATGCTTGGGGTCATTGTCCATTTGGAAGACCCATTTGCGACCAAGCTTTAACTTCCTGACTGATGTCTTGAGGTGTTGCTTCAATATATCCACATCATTTTCCTCCCCATGATGCCATCTATTTTGTGAAGTGCACCAGTCCCTCCTCCAGAAAAGCACCCCCGCAACATGATGCTGCCACCCCCGTGCTTCAAGGTTGGGATAGTGTTCTTCGGCTTGCAAGCCTCCCCCTTTTCCTCCAAACATAACGATTGTCATTATGGCCAAACAGTTCTATTTTTGTTTCATCAGACCAGAGGACATTTCTCCAAAAAGTACGATCTTTGTCCCCATGTGCAGTTGCAAACCGTAGTCTGGCTTTTTTATGGCGGTTTTGGAGCAGTGGCTTCTTCGTTGCTGAGTGGCCTTACAGGTTATGTCGATATAGGACTTGGATATAGATGGATATAGATACATTTGTACGTGTTTCCTCCAGCATCTTCACAAGATCCTTTGCTGTTGATCTGGGATTGATTTGCACTTTTCGCACCAAAGAATGTCCATCTCTAGGAGACAGAACGCGTCTCCTTCCTGAGCAGTATGACGACTGCGTGGTCCCATGGCGTTTATACTTGCGTACTATTGTTTGTACAGATGAACGTGGTACCTTCAGGCATTTCGAAATTGCTCCCAAGGATGAACCAGACTTGTGGAGGCCTACAATTTGTTTCTGAGGTCTTGGCTGATTTATTCTGATTTTCCCATGATGTCAAGCAAAGAGGCTCTGAGTTGGAAGGTAGGCCTTGAAATACATCCACAGGTACACCTCCAATTGACTCAAATGATGTCAATTAGCCTATCAAAAGACTAAAGCCATGACTTCATTTTCTGGAACTTTCCAAGCTGTTTAAAGGCACAGTCAACTTAGTATATGTAAACTTCTGACCCACTGGAATTGTGATACAGTGAATTATAACTGAAATAATCTGTCTGTAAACAATTGTTGGAAAAATTACTTGTGTCATGCACAAAAGATGTCCTAAACACCATGCCAAAACTATAGTTTGTTAACAAGAAATTGGTGTAGTGGTTGAAAAACGAGTTTCAATGACTCCAACCTAAGTGTATGTAAACTTCCGACTTCAAGAGTATATGTAAACCAAGAAGCACATACCAGTAGTACATAACCAGGAAATGAGAAACTAGGGAATGTTGGCTTTCAGTTTACCAAGCCACAACTTATTTCTAAGTCACACATAACTGGTCAAATAACAGTCAGCCATGTTTAATATCCATTTAATGGGAAGCATATAAATAAACCATGATTTGCAATATGACAGTATTATTACATAATTAAAATGAGAAAACTTCAATAAATAACAACTTCCAATAAAATCCACAGTATATGTAATCATCATAAAATGTGAGTAGAGGCAGGTATGATTTAACAAGCAAAGGACAGCTGTGGTACTTAATGACATCACCCGATCAACGCCAAGTCTGCATCCCAAGTGGCACCCTACTCCCTATATAATGCATTTTGACCAGAGCACTAATTTTAACCAGAGCACTATGGGTCTTGGTCTAAAGTAGCGCACTATATAGGGAATAGGTTGCCATTTGGGACACAAACCAAATATTCAACTTTAGAATGTCTGGTGGTGGGTGGGTTCTGTGGTGGCTGTAGTTACAAATGTTGACATTCCGCCACTGTTCCCTAGCATTTTCATCAACCGTCACCAAAACAAATCACAATCCAATTCCACAGCTGCACAGGTGACTGTCTGTGTTTCCAACAAGACCAATAACATGTTTTGAATATCATTGTATTGTTATTATTATATGATGTGGCCACCTGGTTATGAATTCAGAGTTCAAAACAAATCCACAGCTGCAAGGGTCTGAACTCCCAACAAGACCAATGTAAAAACATGGATGTAATAATTACTGTTTCATTGTTATACTGTGGCATGCCATCAGGTTATGGAATATTCAGAAGTCATGTTATTTTTTTATTAAGATTCAGAAGTCATACTATTTTTTATTAAGATTCAGAAGTCATACCCTGGATTCATCCCATACAGTCAGTAACCCCTGTTAAACCTTCTAGCCTCAGCTGTCTCCGCAAGCCCTCTAGCCCCTCCCCCTGGTACTCACCTGAAGGAACATGTTAGAAGATGCCACGCCTCTCTCTCTCTCCTCTCTCCTCACTCCTCCCCCCTCCCTCCTCCCTCCTCCCTCCTCTCTCCTCCCTCCTCCCTTCTCCACTTTTTCCTTCTTCTCCAGTGGCAGACCATACAGCAGCTGGACCAAAGCTGTTTGGCAGATGTCTATCAGTCAGACCTCTGTCCAGAACCTTGGCCCTCTGTATATTTTGTATGGCAAGAGAGACACAGGTTGCTTCCCAAATTACACCCTATTCCCTATATAGTGAGCTACTTTTGACCAGGATCCATACAAAGTTATACACTATATAGGTAATTGGGTGCCATTTGGGACACAGTCACAGACTCCTTGGATAACAATGACTGAATGGACCAGCTTTGTATTCCGTTTCAGCACATAGCCTGGATGCCATGAGCCTATGAACAGTGAGCTATTTGAGAGCAGGCTACTTACTGACAGATAAGCCCATTCCAAAGTCTCAGAGAACAATGAAATGGCAGTTTGCTAATCCTTTTCAATAATAATAACAAGTCAGTATAAAAGCATAATGTCAGGTGAAGGCATACCTTACATACTTGAAATGACAATCAATGCCCACAGTGAATACTGGAACTTGCCTAACCTTAACTGATCACATGTGTTTCTGCCCTTGAGGCAGAGCTGCCCTTAGAACAAGATGGAATAAGGAAAACTCCAATCTGCATCCAATTTCTAACGGTTCTCAGAGGTGTACTGCCCAAGAGTCCTATACTTCAATCCCCTCCTATTGTTTTCTTTGACGTCTCTTCCCCCATTGGCTAAAGGGGAATACCAACAGCTGACACAGTAGTGGACTCATATCCATCCTAGCAACACACACACACATACATACACAACCCACACACAGCACACATACACAACCTACATACACAACACACATACACAACAGAGACACACACACAGACACACACACACACACACACACACACACACACACACACACACACACACACACACACACACACACACACACACACACACACACACACACACACACACACACACACACACACCAATGTGAACAGTGGACTCATTTCCAAATGGCTTGTTTTAGACTCCTGGCCAAAGACGCCAAAATGAATCCAAGAGTCAGTGCTCATGGTTTCCCTCTTATAAACTTTCAATGGGTAATTTACCACCCTCAATGGGACATTTGTGTCATCCTGTAAGCACAGCCCTTCCTCATTTATGATGGGGACATTGATAATAATAGTAAGCTACATGCTCAAATCATGGCTGAACCTGGAAACAGAACATGGATAGCAATTCCAAGTTATGGGTTGTTTTGTCTGAGGCAGAACATGAAGAACTAAGTTAACAGTTAACAAAACACTTGCAACACATATTTATACAGGCCTAGGTGTGTTAATGTAGCCTACTTCTCTGAACCTAACATAAAGAGTTGTGATGAGTATGGAAGTCCAGAGAGCACATATGAATACAAATAAAAATACCCTTGTTATGTTATGACCCACAACTTATTTTTCTCTCTTGATCACGACATGATCAAAAGTTGTGTTGTCGAGATAATGAAAAGCAACTCTGTTCAGATGCAGGATAACACGTCATCAAGGAGCCCTGTGGCTGCGTTGATCGCAATGCGCTCACAGGGTATTTAAGTCCTGAACGATGCCTGACTGGCAAAGCTATCTCCCATGCTGCATGACCCTCCCAAGACCACAGCCATTCACATGCAAGGAACAACGCAGCGCACTTGCTAGTCTTATGAGCTAGCTAGTTATGTCAGGATGCTGCCTTGTAGGCTGTTTCATAGGTAAGGCTCATTGCAGGGAGCCTAGTTCACTAGCTAGCTAGCTCGCCCACAAGACTAACCAAGTTAGCTGCGTTGTTGCTTGCATATAATTGGCTGTGGTCTTGGGAGTTGCACAGCCTGGGAGACAGGACTGCCTGTCAGGCTACGGTCAGTGCTGAGCAGTATTTGTCTGTAATAAAGCCTTTTTATCTATGCATAGTCACTGTACCCCCGCACATTGACTCGGTACCAGTACCCCTTGTATATAGCCTCGTTATTGTTATATTATTGTGTTATTTCCTTAACCCTATTTCTTGAACTGCATTGTTGGTTAAGGGCTTGTACGTAAGCATTTCACTGTAAGGTCTACACTTGTACTATTCGGAGCATGTGACAAATAACATTTGATTTTATTTTTGTGGGGAAAAGTTCATTCTAATTGGCTGGGCCTGGCTCCCAAGGGGTGGGCCTATGCCCTCCAAGGTCCATCCATGGCTGCACCCCTGCCCAGTCATGTGAAATCTATAGATTAGGGCTTAATTTATTTGTTTTAATTGACTGATTTCCTTCTATGAACTGTAACTCAGTAAATTCCTTGAAATTGTTGCGTGTTGCGTTTTAATTTTTGTTCAGAATAATTTGTGCAACACTTTTCCACCAAAATATTCTTACAAATTATTCATTTCTAAACATGTTATAAGCATGTAGCCTAATGTTACCATGCACTTGTCCACAGATGATAATGTGTTAAGTAGGCTACTAACCTGTCGGCCACCATGGCAAGTATGGATAGTTGTCACACATAGCAAAAGCAAACTGCTGCGCAGCATTGATAGTGCCATAACTTTAAATCCAACTGAATTGATGTTGGATGATGGCAGAGTTTTTCTCCAAATACTGCAATTTAGTCAGGTGTTTAAATAATAGAAAACCAACGAAATCAACTCCGATTTCCGACGCTCCTTTGCAGAGTTTTCTCAACTGAACTGGCAGTTGGACTCAGGATGGAATGGAAGACCCTGCTCATCAGGAGCGCTTTGTGGTGCAGAGCGACGGTTGGGATGCGGTGCCGTGCGCTTTTAGATGGGCTATGATGATAGTGAACCTGCATCTACTACCTAACCCTAATTGACGACTCCTAGACTTTGAAAAGCGATTAAATGTGAAATGTAAGAATAATCCCTCCCACCGCTCGACAACCCATTTGCGTCACTCTCTCCAATGTTCTGTCCTGCTCATAGGCTGTGACGCGATCCCCAGACTCAGACAACAGAATAGAGCAGGCAACCATCTTTGAGTTCATGGGGTGGAACAAAACTATTGCTATTGGAGTTCTTATGACTGGGGAGCTATTATTATACAGTCACAGCGATCAATTTACAGCAAGTCATTGCAGAAGTTGATTAGTGAGTTTGTATTTGCGCGCAAAGGGGGTGCTTTGCCATTTAGCCTTAGGATGGAATTATTTTCATTAGGCCAAATCAGCTCCCCATTATTGATATATGCCTTTGTCCCTTGTTACATGAATTCCTAGGAAAACATCAAGGGAGTGGAGCAGGTATACGCCCAACATAAGCATATTACTGCGCAATAACGCATTCATAGCCTAATAATGCATTCAGCAAAATTTTTGTTTTGTTATACCCCGAAATCTAGCAAACGGTTTTGGTTGAACAGCATAATATTTAGTCTAGAAGCTGCATGAAACTGCTAGAGTCTGTTTATGGTCAAGTACACTTTTGAGTTGGGTTGAAGCGACACCCACTGGTGGTACCTGGAACAACCATTTTAGTGCGCGAATTTACCTACATTGACGCACCGCCTTCTCCCACCAGCCCCTCTCACCTCTCTCAATTGAATTGAATTCAATTTGACTTAATTGACCTTTAAGCCTACATATCGATTTATCTTAGACGTTATATTTTCTTCTTCCTTGGTTATTCACTACAGACCTGTTTCAGTTGAGATATGCACCTGTTTTAGTTGAGATTATGCACTTACAACTCCAATTGTGTCTGTGCCAATGTTTGTGTTGCTTCACAGTCCCCGCTGTTCCATAAGGTGTTTTTTTAATCTGTTTTTTTTTTAAATCAAATTGTACTGCTTGCGTCAGTTACTTGATGTGGAATAAAGTTCCATGTAGTCGTGGCTCAATCTAGTACTGTGTGGCTCCCATAGTCTGTTCTGGGCTGTCAAGAGACCTCTTGTGGCATGTCTTGTGGGGTATGCATGGGTTTCCGAGCTGTGTGACAGTAGTTTAGACGGACAGCTCGGTGCATTCAACATGTCAACACCTCTCATAAATAAAAGTAGTGATGAAGACAATCTCTCCTCCACTTTCAGCCAAGAGAGATTGACATGCTAAAATTATATTAGCTCTCTGTGTACATCCAAGGGCCAGCCATGCTGCCCTGTTCTGAGCTAATTGCAATTTTCCTGTCCTTTTTTGTGGCACCTGACCACACGACTGAACAGTAGTCAAGGTGCGACAAAACTAGGGCCTGTAAGACCTGCCTTGCTGATAGTGTTGTTAAGAAGGCAGAGCATCGCTTTATTATAGACAGACTTCTCCCCATCTTAGCTACTACTGCATCAATATGTTTTGACCATGACAGTTTACAATCTAGTGTTACTCCCAGCAGTTTAGTCATCTCAACTTTCTCAATTTACACATTATTTATTACAAGATTTAGTTGAGGTTTATTTTGTGTTTTGTTCCAAATACAATGCTTTTAGTTTTAGAAATATTTAGGGCTAACTTATTCCTTCCCACCCACTCTGAAACTAACTGCAGCTCTTTGTTGAGTGTGGCCTTTCTAGGGAGTTTTTCCTAGCCACCGTGCTTCTACACCTGCATTACTTGCTGTTTGGGGTTTTAGGCTGGGTTTTTGTACAGCACTTTGAGATATCAGCTGATGTAAGAAGGGCTATATAAATACATTTGATTTGATTTGCAGTCATTTCAGTTGCTGTAGTAGCTGGCATGTATAGTGTTGAGTCATCCGCATACATAGAAACTCTGGCTTTACTCAAAGTCAGTGGCATGTCATTAGTAAAAAATGTAAAAAGCAAGAGGCCTAAACAGCTACCCTGGGGAATTCCTGATTCGAACTGGATTATATTTGAGAGGCTTCCATTAAAGAACACCCTCTGTGTTCTGTTAGACAAGTAACTCTTTATCCACATTATAGCAGGGGGTGTAAAGCCATAACACAAGTTTTTCCAGCAGCAGACTTTGATCGATAATGTCAAAGCTGCACTGAAGTCTAACAAGACAGCCCCCACAATCATTTTATCATCAATTTCTCTCAGCCAATCATCAATCATTTGTAGAAGTGCTGTGCTTGTTGAGTGTCCTTCCCTATAAGCATGCTGAAATTCTGTTGTCAATTTGGTTACTGTGAAATAGCATTGTATCTGGTCAAATACAATTTTTTCCAGAAGTTTACTATGGGTTAGTAACAGGCTGATTGGTCGGCTATTTGAGCCAGTAAAGGGGGCTTTACTATTCTTGGGTAGCGGAATGACTTTAGCTTCCCTCCAGGCCTGAGGGCACACACTCTCTAGTAGGCTTAAATTGAAGATGTGGCAAATAGGAGTGGCAATATTGTCTGCTATTATCCTCAGTAATTTTCCATCCAGATTGTCAGACCCCGGTGGCTTGTCATTGTTGATAGACAACAATATTTTTTTCCACCTCTTCCACACTGACTTTACAGAATTCAAAAGTACAATTCTTGTCTTTCATAATTTGGTCCGATATACTTGGATGTGTAGTGTCAGCGTTTGTTGCTGGCATGTCATACCTAAGTTTGCTTATCTTGCCAATGAAAAGTCATTAAAGTAGTTTGCAATATCAGTGGGCTTTGTGATGAATGAGCCATCTGATTCAATGAATGAAGCCGAGTTGGCTTTTTTCCCCGAAATTTAATTTAAGGTGCCTCAAAGCTTTTTACTATCATTCCAAAAACTGGGGGCGTGGTCATGGGAGAGGAGGGGCCAAGCAGGCCAGGAAGGGGATGAAGCATGTAAGGAACAAAGATGCCTTCCTAAAATGGCTTCTTAATCCAAGCTTTTTTCCAATTCATCTTTCCTTGATTTCTTGCATCCTTTCTCCTCACCTCCTAGAAGGTCAGAGGGGAGGAACCTTGGATCTTCTCCAATGCAGTTTGAGAAAGTGATAAGGAGAGAAGAATCTAGGAAGGATTCATTGAGAAAGAACGCCAGAATGTACCTCGGTTTAGAGTTCAGACCAATCCATTTTGTCTGTTCGGTGACCTTGTCAATAGGAAAGAAATTAAGGGCCCTCCTGGTGGTTTTCAGAACAAACGTCAGGGCAAAGATTCCCCTTTGGTTGTCTTATCCAATAGGAGGGACCAGGGAAGGGTCCTGGAAAAGCTAACAGGTCTGTGAGAGCCGGAATTCTTACTGGTTGGTAGGTGATCAAATACTTATGTCATGCAATAAAATGCAAATTAATTACTTAAAAATCATACAATGTGATTTTCTGGATTTTTGTTTAGATTCCGTCTCTCACAGTTGAAGTGTACCTATGATAAAAAATTACAGACCTCTACATGCTTTGTAAGTAGGAAAACCTGCAAAATCGGCAGTGTATCAAATACTTGTTCTCCCCACTGTAAGCAATGGATTGGAATTTTACTTCCAGGGCAAATTACTGGATTGAAATGGACCCAAACCCTGGAATGAACACATTACTCCACCTCTTGAGGGTTTACACTTATCTGATCATGATGAATTTGTTAACTTCCCTCATGTGTTTAGTCATGATGACTCAAGGGGTCAGTAGATGGCCATCAGATATATGGACTAGGTTAAAGATGGAAACAAATGTGTAATATGTGTGTTATAGTATGTGAGATAAGTAAGTGATGTCCTTCATAGGTATGCAATGTAACATGTGTAATAATATTAGAATAAGAAAAACTTTGTCTACACAATGTGGAAATTTGTCTTTGGGTATAGCGCATAAAACAGACAATTGTAATACACTTACTCCTCCTTACGTGTCCTTGTCCTTGACTTGTGGGTGTACGTGAATATCCCTGGAAGTTCTTTCAAGTGTTATCAGGGAGACAACTGTACATTCTCCCACGATCCTTTGAATGTCATGACCAAAGACCTGCTTGTTAAGGTAAGAAAAAGTTGATCAGAGTAGGCCTTAATGTGTACTAGTTAAACTAGGACATTTAAGTAGCTTTTATAAACATGGCTTAAATTTGGCTTAGTTGGAGACTATGGAGTCCTAGAGTAAGGTAAACAAGCCTAAATGAGAACACCTGGGTTAAGCATGATTAGGTTAAGTATGAGCACATGCTGTTGGTCTAATGGTGCTCATAAAAACCTGGAATGGAATAAAAAAACACAGTTACTGGTGTGAATCTTGAGACAAAACAATGGCAGAGGCAAAAATAATTTGTTCAAAAAAACTATAGTGAGTATGAAAAAATGCAACTAAAACAAATTTTGTCAAACCATCCAGTTATTGAAAGTAAAAACCATACTACTGCTACTGAGCAGAAGAAAAAGAGTGGTTGGGCTGCAATTTGCAGTGAATTCAATGCTAATGAAAATGTAACCACAAGAAGAGTACAACAACTTCAGGTGCGATATCTTATTATCAGTATTTCACATTTCTCATATTCATATTTTTGTGACAGCACTTATATTGAATGATATCTGCCTTTATAGACTCTGTGGAAGAACCTTTGAGATATCAGCTGATGTAAGAAGGGCTATATAAATACAATTGATTTGATTCCCTCCCCCTGGCGCTTGAGGGCGCCAGGTTGTCCTGCATAACGCACTCCTGCCATCCATCACGCACACCTGCCTTCCCTCGTCACGCGCATCAGCATTATTGGACTCACTTATCACCTGTTCATTTCCTCCCCTATTTGTCAGTTCCCCAGCTCTGTTTCCCGCTGCTGCATTGTATTGTTTTTGTCTTTAGTATTAGTTTGCTGACGCTGTTCCTGTCTCGTTCTATGTCCATCTTTATTAAATATTTTACTCCCGTACCTGCTTCGTTTCTCCAGTGTCAGTTCATGTGACAGAGAAGATGCTGCCACCTCCTTTCAGCAGAGAACAAAAAAGATGACCATGCATGAAAAATTTGCCAGAGAATTTCATACGCAAAAAATGAAATATCTGAAGGAAGAACATGAAATGAGAATTCTACAGGTTGAATTGGATATGAAGTTGGAAGAGAGGTATGATCCAAAAAAAGATACAGTAATGAGACAATTGTGATTACCAGCCATGGTGAACAATATATGTAAAACATTTATGTTTTGTCATTTGGATATTCATGAGTGAGAATTTTAATCACAAACTACATTTTAAAAAAGCCTTGTTTTAGTCACTCATTTAATTTTGATGCACACTATTTGAATTTTGTACAGAACAAACATTATCAAAGCAAAAATGTGCCATAGTGAATACATTTCATATTTAAATGCATCTTATCTAGTTGAAGTGCTGCACTGTGAAAGCATCTCTGTGTGCAAGTCCTTGATGATCATTGTCTGCCTCAGCCATGGGCACATCTGCTTGATCCTGATGTTCCAATGCCGCATCTTCTTGGCTTGAATTGATTTGTCCTTACTCCAATCATACGCTCGACCATCCCTCTCATTGTATATGAGCTCTGTTGTATCTTTGCTGTAGTGGGATTTATGTATGGAGTGAATAAAAAGTTACTCTGAACATATCCACTGTCACCAAGTTGTAGTCCACTATGTTGTCCTCTCTGAAACTGAGCACACAATGAAGAGTTGGGAAAAATCCTTGAATCATGAGTTGCACCTTTCCAAAGGGCAACAATGTTTGAAACCTCTAAATTAGGAGTGCATACACCCTGAACATTGATGGAAGACCCGTTCTTACGGTTCCTGTACTCCTCAGCATCAGGAGTTGATGGACACTTGATGGGAACATGACATCCATCTATACAGCCAATCACTCCTGGGAAGTGCCCATTTTCATAGAATTGCACTTTATAGTTGGCTTGGTCAGCAGCATCAGGAAACTTGATGTAAAGACTCTTCAGTTCACAAATGACCCTGCAGACTTTGAACTGTTCTACACACAGTTGGCCTTTTGTGTCCTACAAATCGTCTTCAGATCATCAACATGGAGGAGGAGATTACCTATGAAGATGAGATGGCATTGGAGGACTTGAGGAAACAGGGGATTGCCCCCCTGCCTAAACCCCCTCCTGGGGTGGAGACGCTGCCCACACCGGGCCCTGGTGCTCTTGGGTCTGGAGGTCCTAACCCTGGTCCTTGCCCTGGACCCTCCAGCCCACAGGAGGGGTGAAGCAGTAGGGGGAATTCTGGGGGTAAGAAGATCCCCTCTCTGTTTGAGATTGTGGTTAAGCCTACGGTGGACTTGGCTCACAAGATTGCTCAAAGGTAACTACTTTTACCTGACGTGCTCATGCACTCTTCAATATAATGGAAAGGTTTCTGTTAGCTATAAATAACATAACGATTTATTATTCTATATAATATAGGTCATATTGTATATCATATATATAATATATATATATATATTTTTGGCTATATTCTACATTATCCCATTTAAATGTAATTTTTAAAAAATCACCGGAATTAATAATGCATATTTTTTTGCATTGCAGTGGGTCCAACTTCAATTCTCAGTCCAGAGGACAGTTTCAAGGTGATGAGTTTGGTGGAGGGGGTCCCAATGACAACATGCAGCAGACTGGACCCAACGGCACACCCCCTGTCCTCCCTACGGGGTCTCCCCCTGGCTCCATGGGGGGTCTCTCTCCTCCCTATCCATCCCACACTGGGCCACCAATGCAGGAACAGCAGAGCCCCCCTGGACAGCAACAGCAACCACCCCACAGGTTCCCCATGCCACCACCTCCAGGTAAGTACTAGATTGTTCCCCATGTCACCACCTCCAGGTAAGTACTAGCTTGTTCCCCATGTCACCACCTCCAGGTAAGTACTAGCTTGTTCCCCATGCCACCACCTCCAGGTAAGTACTAGCTTGTTCCCCATGCCACCACCTCCAGGTAAGTACTAGCTTGTTCCCCATGTCACCACCTCCAGGTAAGTACTAGCTTGTTCCCCATGCCACCACCTCCAGGTAAGTACTAGCTTGTTCCCCATGCCACCACCTCCAGGTAAGTACTAGCTTGTTCCCCATGTCACCACCTCCAGGTAAGTACTAGCTGCTAGCTTTCTTCTCTTCATATTAGGTTCTCTCAATGCATCTGTAGAGGTTGATTAATTAAAACCTCTTATTTGCTGTTTATTCCTGCCTCCAGGTCCACCACCAACCTTCCTGGGTCACCGATCCAATATGAAAATTAACTCCAATATGAACATGGACTTCCAGAGATCCCCTCCGCCATTCCCTCAGTTCCCAGACCCCATGCAGATGCTGCTGAACATGAACACGCCGTTCCAAGCCATGAGAACCTTCTTCAGGAAGCAGGCTCAGGCCATGGGCCACGGAGGTTGGTATTAAAATGATACATGGATACATTTATTTTATAACAGCCAACAGGGATTGAACAATGTACAGTATGTGGGTTTTCAGTCTAAATGCTCCTAGCAATGACCATATTATATTCTGTTCTATTCTGTGTTCGCTTTCCAGTTTTCTATTCAGTTCTTTCAATGTGTTAGCAGATGTTGATTCATTAAAACCTCTCATTCTCTGTTTATTCCTCCCTCTTATCTCCCCACCTCTTCTCTCCAGTAGGGGCTAAGCCCTTCAGTCAGAACACCTCCCAACAGCAGGGGTGCGCTGACTCAGATTCAGGACCCACCCCCTGCAGTAGAGTCCCAGATGCAGGACCCACCCCCTGCAGTACAGTCCCTGATGCAGGACCCACCCCCTGCAGTACAGTCCCAGATGCAGGATCCACCCCCTGTAGTACATTCCCAGATGCAGGACCCACCCCCTGTAGTACATTCCCAGATGCAGGACCCACCCCCGTAGTACATTCCCAGATGCAGGACCCACCCCCTGTAGTACAGTCCCAGATGCAGGACCTACCCCCTGCAGTAATCACTGCCAAAGGTGCTTCAACAAAGTATGGAGTACAGGGTCTGAATACTTATGTAAAATTGATATTTCAGTAAAAGAAAATGTCAAAAAAACATTTTTTGCTTTGTCATTATGGGGTATTGTGTGTAGATTGATTAGGGGAAAACATTTTTCTTTAATAAGGCTGTAACATAACAAAATGTAGAAAAACTCAAGGGGTCTGAATAGTTTCCGAATGCATGACTTATATTATTTTAACATACTGTACAATCGTGGCCAAAAGTTTTGAGAATGACACAAATATTCATTTTCACAAAGTCAGTTTGTATGATGGCAATTTGCATATACTCCAGAATGTTATGAAGAGTGATCAGATGAGTTGCAATTAATTGCAAAGTCCCTATTTGCTATGCAAATGAACTGAATCCCCCAAAAAACATTTCCACTGCATTTCAGCCCTGCCACAAAAGGACCAGCTGACATCATGTCAGTGATTCTCTCGTTAACACAGGTGTAGGTGTTGACGAGGACAAGGCTGGAGATCATGCTGATTGAGTTCGAATAACTGGAAGACTGGAAGTTTCAAAAGGAGTGTGGTGCTTGAAATCATTGTTCTTCCTCTGGCAACCATGGTTACCTGCAAGGAAACACATGCCGTCATCATTGTTTTGCACAAAAAGGGCTTCACAGGCAAGGATATTGCTGCCAGTAAGATAGCACCTAAATCAACCATTTATCAGATCATCAAGAACTTCAAGGAGAGCAGTTCAATTGTTGTGAAGAAGGCTTCAGGGCATCCAAGAAAGTCAAGCAAGCGCCAGGACCGTCTCCTAAAGTTGATTCAGCTGCGGGATCGGGGCACCACCAGTACAAGCTTGTTCAGGAATGGCAGCAGGCAGGTGTGAGTGCATCTGCACGCACAGTGAGGCGAAGACTTTTGGAGGATGGCCTGGTGTCAAGAAGGGCGACAAAGAAGCCACTTCTCTCCAGGAAAAACACCAGCGACAGACTGATATTCTGCAAAAGGTACAAGGATTGGACTGCTGAGGACTGGGGTAAAGTCATTTTCTCTGATGAATCCCCTTTTGATTGTTTGGGGAATCCGGAAAAAAGCTTGTCCGGAGAAGACAAGGTGAGCGCGACCATCAGTCCTGTGTCATGCCAACAGTAAAGCATCCGGAGACCATTCATGTGTGGGGTTGCTTCTCAGCCAAGGGAGTGGGCTCACTCACAATTTTGCCTAAGATCACAGCCATGAATAAAGAATGGTACTAACACATCCTCCGAAAGCAACTTCTCCCAACCACCCAGGAACAGTTTGGTGACGAACAATGCCTTTTCCAGCATGATGGAGCACCTTGCTATAAGGCAAAAGTGATAACTAAGTGGCTTGGGGAACAAAACATCGATATTTTGGGTCCATGGCCAAGAAACCCCCCAGACCTTAATCCCATTGAGAATTTGTGGTCAATCCTCAAGAGGTGGGTGGACAAACAAAAACCCACAAATTCTGACAAACTCCAAGCATTGATTATACAAGAATGGGCTGCCATCAGTCAGGGTGAGGCCCAGAAGTTAATTGACAGCATGCCAGGGCGGATTGCAGAGGTCTTGAAAAAGAAGGATCAACACTGCAAATATTGACTCTTTGCATCAACTTCATGTAATTGTCAATAAAAGCCTTTGACACTTATGAAATGCTTGTAATTATTCTTCAGTATTCCATAGTAACATCTGACAAAAATATCTAGACACTGAAGCAGCAAACTTTGTGGAAATTAATATTTGTATCATTCTCAAAACTTTTGGCCACGACTGTATGGAGTTAAATATTTAAAGTATCAGCTATTCAATACTCACATATTAGGGTTGTTGTCGAACCTTCGCCCCAGTCTGAGGTCCTGAGCACTCTGGAGCAGGTTTTCATCGAATATCTCTCTGTACTTTGCTCCATTCATCTTTCCCTCGATCTTGACAAGTTTTCCAGTCCCTGCCGCTGAAAACATCCCCACAGCATGATGCTGTCACCCCCATGCTTCACCGTTGGGATGGTGCCAAGTTTCCTTCAGACGTGACGCTTGGCACTCAGGCCAAAGAGTTCAATCTTGGTTTCATCAGACCAGAGAATCTTGTTTCTCATTTACTGAAGATTGTCTTCCATCTGGCCACTCTACCATAAAGGCCTGATTGGTGGATTTCTGCAGAGATGATTGTCTTTCTGGAAGGTTCTCCCTTCTCCACAGAGGAACTCTAGAGCTCTGTCTGAGTCACCATCGGTTTCTTGGTCACCTCCCTGACCAAGGCCCTTCTCTCCTGATTGCTGTTTGGCCAGGCAGCCAGCTCTAGAAGAGTCTTGGTGGTTACAAACTTCTTCCATTTAAGAATGACAGAGGCCACTGTGTTCTTGGGGACCTTCAATGCTGCAGAAATGTTTTGGTACCCTACCCCAGATCTGTGCCTCGACACAATCCTGTCTCGGAGCTCTACGGACAATTCCTTCGACCTCATGGCTTGGTTTTTGCTCTGACATACACTGTCAACTGTGGGACCTTATATAGACAGGTGTGTGTCTTTCCAAATCATATCCAATCAATTGAATTTACCACAGATGGACTCCAATCAAGTTGTAGAAACATCTCAAGGATGATCAATGGAAACAGGATGCACTGGAGCTCAATTTTGAGTCTCATAGTAAAGGGTCTGAATAATTATGTAAATAAGGTATTTCTGTTTTTTATTTTTAATGAATTTGCAAACATTTCTAACAACCTGTTTTTGCTTTGTCATTATGGGGTATTGTGTGTAGATTGCAGAGGATTCTATTTTATTTAATCCATTTTGGAATAAGGCTGTAACGTAAAAATGTGGAAAAAGTCAAGGGGTCTGAAAAGTTTCCGGAGGCACTGTATGTATTTTATAACATGATTGTTATCATATAACAATATCAAAGTACTGCAGTGTGTGATCAAAATAATAAAAACAAAGGGAACATTCTGTAGACAAAGCTAAAATGATAACTACCAAAACACAGACAACAATGAACAAAGCTAACTCCATAAAAACCTCTACCTTGATTTGTTCCTTAGCCTCCTGGTTTATTCCTTCCACCTTATAGATCTCTTAGACTATATAGCGAGAATTGGTCACCATATGTATCTGGATCTCCAGACTGAGGTATACTATGGGTCTCCACTACCAGCCTGGCTCGGCTCACTATGTCTGAGATCTGGATGGACAGATGATCATTGATGGACCTCAGGTTAACCCAAGCACGAGGGTTGCGAATGTAGTTGAAACAGTCTTCAATGCTCTTCGTAGCTGCTTTGACGTTTTCTAAAAGCGATTCTGCAGCATTCTCATCTTTCTTGGGCCTCCTCGGACGTCTGTGGAGCTCGGCTGTATACGCAACTTTTACGATGTTTAGACATAGTCTTTATTCACTTTGTTCAAGTGGTTGGATAGCACCCAGGAGCTGCCTTTGAAGGAGTTCTGACCTGGCAAATTGGAGGACAACTGACAGGGACACAATGCTGAGGTCCTCAGCTACCTGTAAGTATGCCTCAGTAAGATTCTTTAACTCCTCTTGCAATTCCATCCATGGTTTCACTTTGTGTGCACCTTTACTGTTTAAGTAGTCAGTCTTGCTGCCTCTGCAATTCGCAGTGAGTTCTCAGACATGGCCGTCAACCTTTTCTGAGAGGTCAACTGTCTCATCAACGGTTCCCTTGTTCCCATAAAGAGAAGTCAGTAAGACTTAGACTGACACACCCACAAAATACCAGGCCCCTCAAGTTGATCTGCCTGACCTGACGTTGATGAGCTATTCTGCTTGCTGTGCAAAACCGTAAAGCTCTCCTGACAGTCGCTTGGTACCGTTATATCAGACAACTTCAACAGTTGCACCACATCAGCACACAGACTCATCATTTTGCTGAGTTTCTGAGTAATGGCCATGTTCGGTGGACGACCTTGAAACATTGAATAAGCGGTATGGTACCAGATTCCAGCAGCTGGTAAGAGGACTTTCCTGATGTTTTTGATCAGGTCAGAGAACAGTGTACTGTGTTTGTAGAGACTGTCCATACTCATGACTGAGCTCATCGCTGTCTCCTGAGCTGTCTGGACTAACTGCGTCAGGGTCACTAACTCTGATCTGAAGATATCCATTGTCTGACTATCGATAGCGTCAACAACAGTTGAAGCTTCTTTTGAAGCTTGGGCATAACAGTTTGACAGCTCCAGAACCCCTGTACAGGCTTTGCAAAGGACCCTCACATATTTTTCTTTAGTTACAGTCACAACTTCATACAATAAGGGGAAAAGATTGAAATTAAGAGGCTTTGTAATTGGTTTCGCTTCACCTGAAACAGCTGGCCCCTTTAAATCCTATTGGAATTCTGTGTGCCATCACAGGTTCTCAAATGTCTTTTTCTGAGGGCTCAACTTTAGATTCAACTGGTGAATCTCTTTCTGAAACATCCAGAACAGGAGACTGAAAACCAAGGTCTCTTACTTTTTGATCCAGAATTGATCCTAGAGCCTGATTAGTTGGTTGGACTGCGGGTGAGATGTGCTAGCATGCATCCTCTTGCAGTGGACTGAGGAGGTGTGGATGTTGCTGTCCTTCCAGCTCTTCTCTTAACACTTTAAAGTGCTGGATCACCACAGAGGCGTGATCTGAAACGCCAGAGTATACATCCACATCTAGACTGGAGGTGAACTGCTTTGGTCCCTCCGGCCCCCTCTGAGTGAACTGCTCTGGTCCCTCTGGCCCCTAGCTAAGTGAATTGCTTTGGTCCCTCCGGCCCCCTCTAGCTGGGTGAATTGCTCTGGTCCCTCCGGCTCCCTCTAGCTGGGTGAATTGCTCTGGTCCCTCCGGCCCCCTATAGCTGGGTGAACTGCGCTGGTCCCTCCGGCTCCCTCTAGCTGAGTGAACTGCTCTGGTCCCTCCGGCCCCCTCTAGCTGAGTGAACTGCTCTGGTCCCTCCGGCCCCCTCTAGCTGGGTGAACTGCTCTGGTCCCTCCGGCTCCCTCTAGCTGGGTGAACTGCTCTGGTCCCTCCGGCCCCCTCTAGCTGAGTGAACTGCTCTGGTCCCTCCGCCCCCTCTAGCTGAGTGAACTGCTCTGGTCCCTCCGGCCCCCTCTAGCTGGGTGAACTGCTCTGGTCCCTCCGGCCCCCTCTAGCTGGGTGAACTGCTCTGGTCCCTCCGGCTCCCTCTAGCTGAGTGAACTGCTCTGGTCCCTCCGGCCCCCTCTAGCTGGGTGAACTGCTCTGGTCCCTCCGGCCCCCTCTAGCTGGGTGAACTGCTCTGGTCCCTCCGGCCCCCTCTAGCTGGGTGAACTGCTCTGGTCCCTCCGGCCCCCTCTAGCTGGGTGGACTGCTCTGGTCCCTCCGGCCCCCTCTAGCTGGGTGAATTGCTCTGGTCCCTCCGGCCCCCTCTAGCTGGGTGGACTGCTCTGGTCCCTCCGGCCCCCTCTAGCTGAGTGAACTGCTCTGGTCCCTCCGGCCCCCTCTAGCTGGGTGAACTGCTCTGGTCCCTCCGGCTCCCTCTAGCTGGGTGAACTGCTCTGGTCCCTCCGGCCCCCTCTAGCTGAGTGAACTGCTCTGGTCCCTCCGGCCCCCTCTAGCTGGGTGAACTGCTCTGGTCCCTCCGGCCCCCTCTAGCTGAGTGAACTGCTCTGGTCCCTCCGGCCCCCTCTAGCTGAGTGAACTGCTCTGGTCCCTCCGGCCCCCTCTAGCTGGGTGAACTGCTCTGGTCCCTCCGGCCCCCTCTAGCTGGGTGAACTGCTCTGGTCCCTCCGGCCCCCTCTAGCTGGGTGAACTGCTCTGGTCCCTCCGGCCCCCTCTAGCTGGGTGAACTGCTCTGGTCCCTCCGGCCCCCTCTAGCTGGGTGAACTGCTCTGGTCCCTCCGGCCCCCTCTAGCTGGGTGGACTGCTCTGGTCCCTCCGGCCCCCTCTAGCTGGGTGGACTGCTCTGGTCCCTCCGGCCCCCTCTAGCTGAGTGAACTGCTCTGGTCCCTCCGGCCCCCTCTAGCTGGGTGAACTGCTCTGGTCCCTCCGGCTCCCTCTAGCTGGGTGAACTGCTCTGGTCCCTCCGGCCCCCTCTAGCTGGGTGAACTGCTCTGGTCCCTCCGGCCCCCTCTAGCTGAGTGAACTGCTCTGGTCCCTCCGGCCCCCTCTAGCTGGGTGAACTGCTCTGGTCCCTCCGGCTCCCTCTAGCTGAGTGAACTGCTCTGGTCCCTCCGGCCCCCTCTAGCTGAGTGAACTGCTCTGGTCCCTCCGGCCCCCTCTAGCTGGGTGAACTGCTCTGGTCCCTCCGGCACCCTCTAGCTGGGTGAACTGCTCTGGTCCCTCCGGCCCCCTCTAGCTGGGTGAACTGCTCTGGTCCCTCCGGCCCCCTCTAGCTGGGTGAACTGCTCTGGTCCCTCCGGCCCCCTCTAGCTGAGTGAACTGCTCTGGTCCCTCCGGCCCCCTCTAGCTGAGTGAACTGCTCTGGTCCCTCCGGCTCCCTCTAGCTGAGTGAACTGCTCTGGTCCCTCCGGCCCCCTCTAGCTGGGTGAACTGCTCTGGTCCCTCCGGCCCCCTCTAGCTGGGTGAACTGCTCTGGTCCCTCCGGCCCCCTCTAGCTGGGTGAACTGCTCTGGTCCCTCCGGCTCCCTCTAGCTGGGTGAACTGCTCTGGTCCCTCCGGCCCCCTCTAGCTGGGTGAACTGCTCTGGTCCCTCCGGCCCCCTCTAGCTGTGTGAACTGCTCTGGTCCCTCCGGCCCCCTCTAGCTGAGTGAACTGCTCTGGTCCCTCCGGCTCCCTCTAGCTGGGTGAACTGCTCTGGTCCCTCCGGCCCCCTCTAGCTGAGTGAACTGCTCTGGTCCCTCCGGCCCCCTCTAGCTGAGTGAACTGCTCTGGTCCCTCCGGCCCCCTCTAGCTGAGTGAACTGCTCTGGTCCCTCCGGCCCCCTCTAGCTGAGTGAACTGCTCTGGTCCCTCCGGCTCCCTCTAGCTGGGTGAACTGCTCTGGTCCCTCCGGCCCCCTCTAGCTGAGTGAACTGCTCTGGTCCCTCCGGCCCCCTCTAGCTGAGTGAACTGCTCTGGTCCCTCCGGCCCCCTCTAGCTGAGTGATGGCCATGAGGTTAGTAATGTTAAATGAAGCTATATTTACAAATGAGACAGATTGCCCATCATGTTGATTTGTTTTTATTTGCAGCAGTTTAAACAAAATAATAACTAGGTCTCCTTACAAACATCTTCAAAGTAAGCATTTCATTTTCTTAACAAGAGAACAATGAAAGCTTTCTGGTTCAGCTCTGCTAACTTGCATCATGTAGCAATACTACTTCATTAAAATGCTGGCATTTTTAAAATAAATTAAATATTGAATATACCTGTGAGGATGACAGCTCTATCTGCAACGGTGTTGCAGCATGTTGCTGTAGTCTGGTTGTCTCAACTCACATGAATTATTTACACGTAACTGAGTGAAGAGCCATGTGCTTGATGTGCCAGTCTTTCATGGCAACCAGTATCAGCTGACGTTTCCCACTTCTCATTTTGACTGTGTGAGAAAAGACTGCTAGTGGTCTGCCACCAGAGGGTACCATACACCACAAAAAAGCAATCCGCTGCAGCAATGTCAAACTGGGAGAACATTTATTGATTAAAAAAAGAGAGAAAAACCACAGTTTTCATTTCAAATTTATCAACAGATAAATATAAAACTTGAAGACGAGTTTAAACATCAAACATATAGACAGTAGTTTATCTAATACAGCATACTAATGTGTGATAAAGGTGAAACAGAAATAAAAAACTAAACCGTCACAAATACAACCCAACAGTGGTTACCTCTGCTAATATGAATAGATAACTATATCAGGTGCAGAGGAGACGGTGAATGTGTACAGTATTTGCCATGCCAGTGAAAGAAAGGAGTGACATTAAAATATAGGGTGTATTTCTAACAAATCAATCAATCAACCAATCAAAGATCAATGCAGCATGATTGATAAAGACCTAAGCCATCATAGTGAGCACAGTAAAGTGTTTTAGCCTTTTAGTCAGGTAACAGAGCACTGCACAAGCTGGCTTTCAAAAGCTATACTTAATTTTGGGCTCTACTCAATCTGTGGAAGTTCAGCCTTCCCGCGTTGCGGCCCATTTATACTAGCAAGTAGCATCGCGCAGTGGAATATCGTAAGCCATTCACTTTCAATGGAATGAAGTGGAGTGGGCGGGAGGACCGCTGAGTGATGAGAGCATGGGCGAGGGAGCTGAAGTTTGGGAAAGCCAAACATTATTCAAATCCTCTGCGATATCGCAACATGAGTGACCAATCAAAGCTCACCATAGCTTCCACTCCTACTGGATTGGCTGACAATGGCTGTACCACTACATAGCTTGCTTGCAAGCTTGTTAGAACGCACATGAGGGCGAGGGTAGCGTGGCTAGGCAAGTGACGATTGTATAGTATAAATCCTCCGTTAGCTGAAACTGCATTCCCGGTAAACACTGCATATATTGACTCAATCGGAAACTACCTTTACATTTCTATGGCGCAATCTGTTAACGCTTCAGCGACACAGACTGAATGAGCCCTAGTTAGAGCGATGCTGAGACACATCTAATTTCATCACACAAAGGGCCCTCTGAACCTCCGACGACCGTTTATATATATGTGCCACTTATCTTTTTATACCCAGCACATGCTTAATTTGGGATTTCACATTCACAAACTCTTCAACACTTTCATAAGCACACAACCGGTAAGTCTAAAAACACAAACTGCCTTCAAAAAGTATTCACACCCCTTGACTTCTTGTTGTGTTACAAAGTGAGATTAAAATTGATTTGTCATTTTTTTGGTCAACGATATGCACACAACAATCTAATGCCAAAGTGGAAGAAAAATGATCAATTTTTTTTAATGGAAATAAAACACTAATATATCATGATTAGAAAAAAATGCATGAAATTAAATTAAATGTATGCATTCACTACTGTAAGTCGCTCTGGATAAGAGTGTCTGCTAAATGACTAAAATGTAAATGTAAATAGATAAGTATTCAACCATATGAGTCAATAAATGTTAGAATCACCTTTGGCAGCGATTACAGCTACAGCTGTGAGTCTTTTTGGGTAAGTCTTGAAGAGTTTTGCACACCTGGATTGTACAACATTTGCCCATTATTCTTTTAAAAATTCTTCAAGCTCAGTCAAGTTGGTTGTTGATCATTGCTAGACAGCTATTTTCAAGTATTGCCATAGATTTTCAAGCTGATTTAAGTCAAAACTCTAACTAGGCCACTCAGGAACATTCAATGTTGTCTTGGTAAGCAACTCCAGTGTATATTTGGCTTTGTGTTTTCGGTTATTGTCTTGCTGTCTGTTGGAACGCAGACTGAACCAGGTTTTCCTCTAGGATTTTGCCTGTGTTAAGTTCTATCACGTTTCTTTTTATCCTAAAAAAAAAACTCCTCAGTCCTTGCCGATGACAAGCATACCCATAACATGATGCAACCACCACTATGCTTGAAAATATGAAGAGTGGTACTCAGTGATGTGCTGTGTTGGATTTGCCCCAAACATAACGCTTTGTATTCAGGACCAAAGAAATAATGTATTCCCTGCATTTTTTGCAGTATTACTTTAATGCATTATTGCAAACAGGATAGATGTTTTGGAATATTTTTCTTCTGTACGAGCTTCCTTCTTTTCACTCCATCATGCAGGTTAGTATTGTGGAGTGACTACAATGTTGTTAATCCATCCTCAGTTTCCTCCTATCACAGCCATTAAACTCTGTAACTGTTTTAAAGTCACCATTGTCCTCATAGTGAAATCTTTAAGTGATCTTCTTCCTCTCCTGCAACTGAGTTAGGAAGGACGCCCTGCATCTTTGTAGTGACTGGGTGTATTGATACACCATCCAAAGTGTAATTAATAACTTCACCATGCTCAAAGGGATATTCAGTATCTGCTTTTATTTTTACCCATCTACCAATTGGTGCCCTTCTTTGCGAGGCATTGGAAAATCTCCTTGGTCTTTGTGGTTGAATCTGTGTTTGAAATTCACAGCTCGACTGAGGGACCTTACAGATAATTGTATGTGTGGGGTACAGAGATGAGGTAGTCATTCAATAATCATGTTAAACACTTATTACACACAGAGTGAGTCCATGCAACTAATTATGTGACTTGTTAAGAACATTTGTACTTCTGAACTTATTTAGGCTTGCCATAACAAAGGGGTTGAATACTTATTGCTGCAAGACATTTCAGCTTTTCATTTTTAATTAATTTGTAAAAATGTATTAAAACTAAATTCCACTGTGACATTATGGGGTATTGTGTATAGATAAGTGACACACAATCTACATTTTATCTATTTTAAATTCAGGCAACAAAATGTGGGAAAAGATCAAGGGGTGTGAATACTTTCTGAAGGCACTGTATCTCACAGCCAAACACATCTCACTTGTTCGCCAATTACATAATTCCATGTAAGAAAAGTTTTGGATTAAATTGGGTTTACTCCTATTATCAGATAACACAGATTCACTGTTTGAGAAAGAGACACTGGGGTTTACAGGGCTATGGGTCTCTTACAACTGATTAATGGACCATTTCTCAAGGCTACAATCCCAGATTGTAGTTCTCATTATATACCAGTACCACTCATCCCTCAGCTGTATACCCCAAACAAATGAATCCCAGATTGTAACTTTCTCGATATATACCAGTACCACTCATCCCTCAGCTGTATACCCCAAACAAATGAATCCCAGATTGTAACTTTCTCGATATATTCCAGTACCACTCATCCCTCAGCTGTATACCCCAAACAAATGAATCCCAGATTGTAACTTTCTCGATATATTCCAGTACCACTCATCCCTCAGCTGTATACCCCAAACAAATGAATCCCAGATTGTAACTTTCTCGATATATACCAGTACCACTCATCCCTCAGCTGTATACCCAAAACAAATGAATCCCAGATTGTAGTTCTCATTATATACCAGTACCACTCATCCCTCAGCTGTATACCCCAAACAAATGAATCCCAGATTGTAGTTCTCGTTATATACCAGTACCACTCATCCCTCAGCTGTATACCCCAAACAAATGTATCCCAGATTGTAGCTTTAATGGTGGTATTCTAGACTGTTCAGCCAGATCGGTTCTTATTCCTTACAGTACATTCCAACATGTTGACTTCAAAACAAGTTGTTCCCATAAGCCTTAAAGAGCTAGTAGTCTGTGCATGATGGAGTAGAGTGAAGCACATTCCCTACCTTGCTATTTATAGGGTATTAGTCAACGCTGTTTCTCTGCCATGGGGAGGGGCCTTTAGTAATGGGTGTAGGTACAGTAGGTATGCAATGCCCTGTGCCTCTAGTAATGGAATTGGTGTAGTTAGGTAGGTGTAGTTTACTCCAATCTTGGATATTCATCCTAGCCTAAATTCAAATTGAATTGTCCAGTTTCACTATTGTAAAATTGAAATGAAACAATAGTGAAATGGAACAATTTAGATCCAGGCTATGTTCACCCGGCCAGATATGTTTGTATTGCTCTAGCCTGGTCCCAGATCTGTTTGTGCTGTATAGCCAACTCCTATTCGGTCACTGTCATGTTTGGCTTTATAATCACCATATGATTCTACATTGAGAATCATAAAAACATGTTTACTGAAATTGAAAACCTTTTTGAAAGAGGCTAAGCTTGTGATTGATCATCTGCATACCTGAGCAATAGTTACTTGCCAAAACAGCTTTTGACACTTGATTCTCATAGAATATAGCCTATATTGCACTTTTTCTTTACACATTTCTAGTAGCTTCCACAGATTGGTGGGATGTGTGTAAAAATACACATTTTAAATGTCAATCAAACTGTTCTAACTAGCATCTAATGTATGGCCCTATACCATTACATTATATTACAATGTAACTACAATTTTGTTACTACAGTTATTACTGTTTAGTTACATAGGTATAACCGCAATTTAAAGGTACAATGTTAGCTTTTCTACTCATCTCTGCCCCTAGTTCATATGATAGAATACATTTTAAACATTTTGTTGGAAAAGACCATGATTTGTGAAATGTTCCAGACTATCATCGTATTCATGGTTCTTCTCAGCTTAATTGCGACAAGTGGAATGCGTTATTGAGCTAAAAATGATTGTTAGTATATCTGTTTAAGCTATCTATCCACTATCTCCACGGCCTAACTCAGAGTACATTCAATACCATCAGTCTGAAAACACCACACTGTGAAATGTGGCAAATGAAGTGTAAATTATATTCTCTAGCTACAGTTGATGATGTCAACGGGTTGATGATGTCATGGTGTTGATGATGTCAATGGGTTGCTGGGTGGTGGATGAGGTGTGTTTCCTCTTTACTGTATAAAGCACTTTGAGGGCCTGGAAAAGCGTTAACTTATACAGTGCATTCTGTAAGAATTCAGACGCCTTGACTTTTTCCACATTTTGTTATGTTACAGCCTTATTCTAAAATGGATTAAATAGTTTTTTTGTTCCTCATCAATCTACACACAATATCCTATAATGACAAAGCATTTTTGCTAATTTATTAACAATAAAAACTGAAATATCACATTTACATAAGTATTCAGACCTTTTACACAGTACTTTGTTGAAGAACCTTTGGCAGCGATCACAGCCTCAAGTCTTCTTGGGTATGATGTTACAAGCGTGGCACACCTGTATTTGGGGAGTTTCTCCCCTTCTTCTCTGCAGATCCTCTCAAGCTCTGTCATGTTGGATGCGGACCGTCGCTGCACAGCTTTTTCAGATCTCTCCAGTGATGTTCGATCGGGTTCAAGTTCGGGCTCTGGCTGGGCCACTCAGGGACATTCAGAGACTTGTCAGAGTCCCGAAGCCACACCTGCGTTGTCTTGGCTGTGTGCTTAGGGTCATTGTCCTGTTGGATGGAGAACCTTCGCCCCAGTCTGAGGTCTTGAGCGGTCTGGAGAAGGTTTTCATCAAGAATCTCTCTGTACTTTGCTCCGTTCATCTTTCCCTCGATCCTGACTAATCTCCCAGTCCCTGCCGCTGAAAAACATCCGTACAGCATGATGCTGCCACCCCCATGCTTCACCGTAGGGATGGTGCCAGGTTTCCTCCAGCCGTGACGCTTGGCATTCAGGCCAGAGGGTTCAATCTTGATTTCATCAGACCAGAGAATCTTGTTTCTTATGGTCAGAGTCTTTAGGTACCTTTTGGCAAACTGTCATGCCCCTTTTACTGAAGAGTGGCTGACCACTCTACCGTAAATGCCTGATTGGAGTGCTGCAGAGATGATTGTCCTTCTGGAAGGTTGTCCCATCTCCACAAAGGAACTCTAGAGCTCTGTCAGAGTGACTATCGGGTACTTGGTCACCTCCCTGACCAAGGCCCTTCTCCCCCGATTGCTCAGTTTGGCCAGCTCTAGGAAGGGTCTTGGTGGTTACAAACTTCTTCCATTTAAGAATGATGGAGGCCACTGTGTTCTTGGAGACCTTCAATGCTGCAGAAATGTTTTGGTACCCTTCCCCAGATCTGTGCCTCGACACAATCCTGTCTCGGAGCTCTACAGACAATTCCTTCGACCTCATGGCTTGGTTTTTGCTCTGACATGTACTGTCAACTGTGGGACCTTATATAGACAGGTGTGTGCCTTTCCAAATCATGTCCAATCAATGTAATTTACCACAGCTGGACTCCAATGAAGTTGTAGAAACATCTCAAGGATGATCAATGGAAACAGGATGCACCTGAGCTCAACTTTGAGTCTCATAGCAAAGGGTCTGAATAATTATGTAATTAAGGTTTTTATTTTTAATACATTTGAAAACATTTCTAAAAACCTGTTTTCGCTTTGTCATTATAGGGTATTGTGTGTAGATTGCTGAGGATTTTATTATATTTAATCCATTTTGGAATAAGGCTGTAATGTAACAAAATGTGGAAAAAGTCAAGGGTCTGAATACTTTCCGAATGCACTGTATAATCAATTAAACATTTCATAGAGCTCTTTTGCTTGGTTATCAGCATTTGTTCATGACAGTGACAACTTCGATATGTGACAAAAAATATATCTCTCTTTATGGTGAATGGAAGGTCTACACAGAGAAATATAATTTTGACTTGAATGGGAATGTCTGCTCCTGTAATTGTATTTCTGTGGGCCTTCATAGGACTTGCTTGGCTGGTTGCCCATATAGCTATCTATCTAAGGGAGAGGGAGATGTGTGAGATATTAAAGAGATATTTGTGAGCAGGAAACAGTACAGAACTAAAAGACACAATCTTTCACACTCCAGAAAATCCACATCTCACGATACTGGATAATATACAAAATTACTCATTTACTATACATTACATGCTGTATCTTTGGCCTGGAACCTAAAGGAAAGACGCTGAAACATAGCATCAACTCGGACATCAGTGCTTTAAAGAAAAACATATAGATATGCTTACATTAGACTTAAAAACTCGAACCAACCATTTCGCAAAACCCCAATTTAATACAATATGGCTTTAATATGTATAAAAATAAATGTTCACTACTATTAAAACAGAGCCCTGAGGGTTTTTGTTGTCCCGTCCCATAATATCCGCGTCATTGTCCACATCCTGTCCAAGGACGTCTATCTCCTTGAGTGTATTCAGTGACGTGAAACACTCAGAACGTTGCAGATAGAAATAGAATGTTTAGAGCTAACGCATCATGTCTGTTCTGAACAATATATTTCTAACTGAATGTTCTGGAACATTACAGCATCCTGAACAGGCCCGTTGTTTCTTTAACAGTTCCATTTTGTTTATTTCCGTTGGCAGGAAGTTACCTCCATAGGGACTAATTGAATTCTATTGCGAGTGTTGTATTAATTTGACACCAAACGGAAGAAAACAGACAAACAGGAATGGGATCCTAGTCCAATAAGAAACGCTAATTTCCAATTTCCATTGCACTGAATTAGGGTCCTAATGAATCTGACCCTAGCGAGTGACACCAACCTCCACCTCAGATGTCTGTCTGTTAGTTCCCTCGATCCCCAGTCTCCCACCCACAAAAAAAGTCTCCCTCCAAAAAATCCAGAGACCATTTATTTCTCTTCCACATATGGAAGATTGAAGGGCCCTTATTCCTGATTGGCTGGCTGTGGTGAAAGCCCTCAGCTCATTGGATCCTCCATTGACCCAATCCCCACACCCTGTGCTCTCATTGGCTTCTCTGTCACTCAGTGGTTCTTTTCCACCCAATCCCAGCTCTCGTCAGCTCTGTCCTTCCTGTTTTTCTCGGCCTCGATGATCTCCCGGTAGCGCCGGCGGAAGAAACCCATCTGGGAGAGGGGAATGAGAAAAGGAGGAGAGAATAGGATGATAAGGAGAGGGGGAGAGAAGAAAAACACTTGTTGTTAGCTCCGGCTCAGTGGTTAACGAGGTGGACCTATGACCAGATGTTTGACCTGTTAAGATTGAGGATTACCTCTGCTCATATGGGCAACAATGGTCAACAGTGGCTTAAATCTCAGGTGCAATGGTTAGGGAGTGAGATGGACCTTTGACCCCTGTCAGCTGTTCTTAGGGTCAGTGGCTTCATATATCATTTTTGTATTTATTATATAGGACAGTGAGACTGAGGGTTTGCTAGCAGTGGGTCAGATTCGAACCCTCGCTTGGACTGGTGCATGTATTCCTGAGGCAGCAACTTTGACCACTAGACCATCCGGGCAACGCAGTCAGTTGTTCTAAGGGCCAATGGGAAGGAGCTGAACCTATGTGAGATGGACCTATGGCCAGATGTTTGACCTGTTAAGATTTACTAGTCTCTATTATACTGGCCATCAGGCAGAAACCACCAGGTTAGAACCATGTGGAATGAAGGTTTCCCTGGCTGGAGATGCTGTTGAGAGCCTTTGCTCTGGTCTCAGCTTATGTGGAATGAAGGCTTCCCTGGCTGGAAAAGCTGTTGAGAGCCTTTGTTCCATTAGGAGCTCAAAGTGAGCTTCCGGGCTCTGCTCTTGTGGTGACACTAGTTGGGCTGTCTTTGTTGTGCACCAAGTTTAAAATGTTGTTTTATGTAGTTTCTACTATTCTAAATGTTTTATTTGATGAAGTGATGGTTGCGTGGTATTGTCATGGTATTGTGGTATTGTCATGGTATTGTGGTATTGTCATGGTTGCGTGGTATTGTCATGGTTGCGTGGTATTGTTATGGTTGTGTGGTATTGTCATGGTTGCGTGGTATTGTCATGGTTATGTGGTATTGTCATGGTTGCGTGGTATTGTCATGGTTATGTGGTATTGTCATGGTTGCGTGGTATTGTCATGGTATTGTGGTATTGTCATGGTTGCGTGGTATTGTCATGGTTATGTGGTATTGTCATGTTTGCGTGGTATTGTCATGGTTGCGTGGTACTATCATTGTTGTGCGGTTGGTATGCTGTCTAGTTTTTGTTGTTTCTCAAATCCCCTCAGGGATAAATCACATATTTAAAAAGAAATGTTTTTATTTCATGTAATATAAAAAGGAATGGTAAGAATACACTGGCTACACATAGCCTCTGTTCATGCTATGTGCCTTAGTGGTCAACAGACTGAAGAATATAATTTGCTTTTTCCAGAAACATTCACCAGTTGAAAATCAAAAGGAAAAGTGATACCACAAGGGGATTACCAACACCACCTGTGGTGTTTTGGAATGCCTGAAGCGATCCTGCTACTTATTTTTCTTCAAAAAACGTTGACCAGTCTTGAACTGGATTCTGCACTCCGTGACAATACACTGAGTGTCCAAACCATTAGGAACACCTTATCTTTCCATGACATAGACTGACCAGGTGAAAGCTATGATCCCTTATTGATGTTACTTGTTAAATCCACTTCAGTCAGTGTAGAGGAAGGGTTGGAGACAGGTTAAATAAGGATTTTTAAGCCTTGAGACAACTGGGACATGGATTGTGTATGTGTGCCATCCAGAGGGTGAATTGGCAAGAAAAAATATTAAAGTGCCTTTCAACAGGGTATGGTAGTAGGTGCCAGGCGCACCAGTGTGTCAAGAACTGCAATGCAGCTGGGTTTTTCACGCTCAACAGTTTCCTGTGTGTATCAAGAATGGTCCACTACCCAAAGGACATCCAGCCAACTTGACACAACTGTGGGAAGCATTGGGCAAGCATCCCTGTGGAATGCTTTCGACACCTTGTAGAGTCCTGGCCCCGACTCAATAGTAGGAAGGTGTTCCTAAGGTTTTGTACACTCAGTGTATAGTTTGTATAAGGAAAATATAGAAATTCAGTAAACGTCAGCTAGATAGACAGATGAATAGATAGACATCAACAGATCCATGGTGTGTATCTAAACATAGAGATGACGCTACTGTGAGAAAACACTAAGGGTCAGCTCAGCGAAAAGACAACAAAAGAGATCTCTCTCTCTCTCTGATTCAGACAGGCTGTGTCCCAAATGGCACCCTATTCACAACATTGTGCACTACTTCTGATTAGAGCCCTCAGAGTCCTGGTAAAAAGTAACACACTATATATGGAATAGGGTGCCATTTGAGACACAGCCTGTTTTTTTCCCCCGCAGGAATTTGCTCAAAGAGGAAATAGTGGACATGTGCAGCTCTTGTACGTGGGGTTTACTTTGGCAGAGTGCAAGGACTTGGAGAAAGGGAGGGCTGGTGTTACAAACACACACAGTATATTCCAGGAGCAACATTTCAGGGTTTAGTCGTGCTATTCCCAGTGGGAGTAGCAAACGAGGGAAAGAAAAAGAGTTTTGCGTATAGAGAAGTAAAGGGGTCTGGTCTATATAGAGAAGTAAAGGGGTCTGTATAGTGAAGTAAAGGGGTCTGTTCTGAATAGAGAAGTAAAGGGGTCTGGTCTGTATAGAGAAGTAAAGGGGTCTGGTCTGTATAGAGAAGTAAAGGGGTCTGGTCTGTATAGAGAAGTAAAGGGGTCTGGTCTGTATAGGGAAGTAAAGGGGTCTGGTCTGTATAGAGAAGGGATCTGGTCTGTATAGAGAAGTAAAGGGGTCTGGTCTGTATAGGGAAGTAAAGGGGTCTGGTCTGTATAGAGAAGTAAAGGGATCTGGTCTGTATAGAGAAGTAAAGGGGTCTGGTCTGTATAGAGAAGGGATCTGGTCTGTATAGAGAAGTAAAGGGGTCTGGTCTGTATAGAGAAGTAAAGGGGTCTGGTCTGTATAGAGAAGTAAAGGGGTCTGGTCTGTATAGGGAAGTAAAGGGGTCTGGTCTGTATAGAGAAGTAAAGGGGTCTGGTCTGTATAGAGAAGTAAAGGGGTCTGGTCTGTATAGAGAAGTAAAGGGGTCTGGTCTGTATAGGGAAGTAAAGGGGTCTGGTCTGTATAGAGAAGGGATCTGGTCTGTATAGAGAAGTAAAGGGATCTGGTCTGTATAGAGAAGTAAAGGGGTCTGGTCTGTATAGAGAAGTAAAGGGGTCTGGTCTGTATAGGGAAGTAAAGGGGTCTGGTCTGTATAGAGAAGGGATCTGGTCTGTATAGAGAAGTAAAGGGATCTGGTCTGTATAGAGAAGTAAAGGGGTCTGGTCTGTATAGAGAAGTAAAGGGGTCTGGTCTGTATAGGGAAGTAAAGGGGTCTGGTCTGTATAGAGAAGGGATCTGGTCTGTATAGAGAAGTAAAGGGATCTGGTCTGTATAGAGAAGTAAAGGGGTCTGGTCTGTATAGAGAAGTAAAGGGGTCTGGTCTGTATAGGGAAGTAAAGGGGTCTGGTCATCAATTGGGGGCCATTTCCCCTCCAAGATCTTTCTTTCATGTGTGTGGTATGGTGTGTGTGTGTGTGTGGTATGCATGGTCAGTGTACATTTTTGTGACGTCCATGTTGTTCCTTGTGTGGTTGTTAAAGACTATCCAAGAGCACATCCCCTATGACTGACTGACTGCATGTCACTCTAATCCAAGACAAGCATTTCACAACTGAACCAATCCCTGGGACCTGGAAAATGTAGCACTGACAAATGCTTGATGGCTGAAGTGTGTCCATTGTGACTGCTGATGATAAATCAAAGTCATACTTTATTTGCGAGTGCTGACTGTCTTTTTCAGTAGAAATGTAGCACTGTCACAGACTAAACAATAGGTTCAGAGATGCTCAATACAAATTGCCCAATGTGACTAGTTGTTAACAAGTTAATGTGTTAGCTTGGGGCAAACATGTTCCTCTGACAATACGCCAAACATCATTAGACAATCGCGGTGTCATTACACAATACCACAACACTGTTGGGTTCTGAGAATAGGAAATATAGTTATTCATGTCACTGAGGGAGAGAGGGTAATGTATAATGTTTACATTTTGTCAAGATGTGTTATTGTTAGCCATCAGGGATCCTCTGGGAGGAGAAGAGACACAGTCTGGTACCAGTCACCATGACAGCTGTGACTTGGGGAGGAGTGAGCACTTTGGGGCAGAAGTCAGGTCAGATAAAGTGAGGAAGAACAGATATCACTAAGGTTCTGTCTAGCAACTGAGATGCATTGGCTGTTCAGATGTGTAGGAGGAGACTTAGCATAGGGGAAAGGGTTAAATATCAGTGCTGGTGTGAATATGTTTTTTTGTCGAGCTTTCATAGTGTCGAGTTCTTACTCTGATAATTAGAACCTAACAACACAAACTACAGCAATTAAAGATAGTGGCATTAAGTGGTGAGGAAAGATTAGAGATAGTTATGAGAGAAGAAACGGGTTACAGTGTAATGAACAGTTAGAGGGGAGGTGTTCTAGGCTATAGTCTAATGTCCAGTTACAGTAGAGGGGAGGTGTTCTAGGCTATAGTCTAATGACCATTTACAGTAGAGGGGAGGTGTTCTAGGCTATAGTCTAATGTCCAGTTACAGTAGAGGGGAGGTGTTCTAGGCTATAGTCTAATGACCAGTTACAGTAGAGGGGAGGTGTTCTAGGCTATAGTCTAATGTCCAGTTACAGTAGAGGGGAGGTGTTCTAGGCTATAGTCTAATGACCAGTTACAGTAGAGGAGAGGTGTTCTAGGCTATAGTCTAATGACCAGTTACAGTAGAGGGGAGGTGTTCTAGGCTATAGTCTACCAACAATATGAGGAACAAAAACATGGACCTCCCAATAACAAGGAAATTACATGGTATAGTCCACACTATTTGCTGTACTGTGTTTATTATTCTATTTTAAATGTATTTATTTATTCCTTAATTTAAATAGGCAAGTCAGTTAAGAACACATTCTTATTTTCAATGACGGCCTAGTAACAGTGGGTTAACTGCCTTGTTCAGGGGCAGAATGACAGATTTTTACCTTGTCAGCTCAGGGATTCGATCTTGCAACCTTTCAGTTACCAGTCCAACGCTCTAACCATGAGTGAGTGAGTGAGTGAGTGAGTGAGTGAGTGAGTGAGTGAGTGTGTGAGTGTGTGAGAGTGTGTGTGTGTGTGTGTGTGTGTGTGTGTGTGTGTGTGTGTGTGTGTTACCTTCCAGAGCAGCACAGCCAGCAGTAGGAAGATGAGTATTCCCACCAGTAGGCTGATGGCAATGATCCAACCAACAACATAGCCTCTTGGCTCCTGGCTGTGGAGTGCCTCGAACACCAGCTGAAACACAATGGCAATACAGTCAAACGTAGCCTCAAACACAGAAACACCTAGAGACACACAGAAAACCACACAACCCCTTGGCTCGTGGCTGTGGAGCACCTGGAACACCAGCTAAAAGAACAAGATTACAGTCAAGCAAAAATATTTACACTAACACATTTAAAATAGTGTAAATTATTTCTGAGATATCAATCAAATGTATTTAGAAAGCCCTTTTTACATCAGCCGATGTCACAAAGTGCTATACAGAAACTCAGCCTAAAATCCCAAACAGCAAGCAATGCAGATGTAGGAGTATGGTGGCTAAGAAACACTCCCTAGAAAGGCAGGAACCTAGGAAGAAACCTAGAGAGGAACCAGGCTCTGAAGGGTGGCCAGTCCTCTTCTGGCTGTGCTGGGTCGAGACTATAACAGTACATGGCCAAGAGGTTCAAATGGTCATAGATGACCAGCAGGGTCAAATAATAATAATCACAGTGGTTGTAGAGGGTGCAACAGGTCAGCACCTCAGGAGTAAATATCAGTTGGCTTTTCATAGGCGATCATTCAGAGTTAGAGATAGCAGGTTCGGTAGAGAGAGATAGCACGTCCGGTGAATAGGTCAGAGTTCCATAGCCGCAGGCAGAACAGTTGAAACTGGAGCAGCAGCACGACCAGGTGGACTGGGGACAGCATGGAGTCATCAGGCCAGGTAGTTCTGAGGCATGGTCCTAGGGTATTACGCATACCTACTACTATCCTACATTTTCAGAGCAATGCAAATGTGAAAGACTGGAAATTCAAGGTAACAGCTGGAACACAAGATTCCATTGGAAACAGAGACATTCACACAGATTCACATCTAGGATTACATTCAAACACAGTGTGATACAGACTCACTCGAACCATGTCAGTGAGGGAAACAGATCAGAGCACAGGATTTATATGACCTCAACGTCCTGAACACTCACACACACACGAAGACCAGCAAGGACCTCAGACCCCTGAGCCACGGACTGTTCCCCCCGTTACAATCTAGAAGGCAGAGAAAGTACAGGTGTATCAAAGCTGGGACCGAGAGACTGAGAAACGGCTTCTATCTCCAGGCTGAGAAACGGCTACTATCTCCAGGCTGAGAAACGGCTACTATCTCCAGGCTGAGAAACGGCTACTATCTCCAGGCTGAGAAACGGCTACTATCTCCAGGCTGAGAAACGGCTACTATCTCCAGACTGAGAAACGGCTACTATCTCCAGACTGAGAAACGGCTACTATCTCCAGACTGAGAAACGGCTACTATCTCCAGACTGAGAAACGGCTACTATCTCCAGACTGAGAAACGGGTTCTATCTCCAGGCTGGTAAACAGCTTCGATCTGTGTCTGTTAATCATACACATTTGAAATGTATAGTTCTTTCATTGTACATGTGAACACATTTCAAAACATGAATTAAATCAATCCAACTATTGCAACATCATTCTAATCTTATATGGTCACAGATAATATTGACAGTATAAATTAAATTTCAAAATATTACATGAGAGTACTGTATAGTAAGCTCATAGTAAGTTAATTTATGAACCAACATACAGTCTGATCTCTTGCCTGCTTCCCATAACGTTAGTTCACAATGACCCACTAAATTATCAAATCAAAGTTTATTGGTCGCGTACACAGTTTTGCAGATGCTATCGCAGGTGCAGCGAAATGCTTATGTTTTTAGGTCCAACAGTGTATCTCTGACAAATCCTTAGTGGATTTAACCCTTCATAATGTACTGTAAGTACTGTAAGATAAGCTAAGTACTGTAAGATACACTAAGTACTGTAAATAATGTAAAATAAGCTAAGTACTGTAAGTACTATACAATAAGCTGAGTACTGTAAGATAAGCTAAGTACTGTAAGTGCTGTAATATAAGATAAGAACTGTAAGATAAGTACTGTAAGTACTATAAGTACTGTAAGCTAAGCACTGTAAAATAAGCTAAGTACTGTCGGATAACCCTAAGTACTGTAAAATAAGATAAGTACTGTAAGTACTATAAACTAAGCTGAGTACTGTAAGTACTGTAACATAAGCTAAGTACTGTTAGATAAGCTAAGTACTGTAAGTACTATAAGTACTGTAAGCTAAGCACTGTAAGCTAAGTACTGTAACATAAGCTAAGTACTGTCAGATACAACACTCCTTCCATGGCCTCCACAACTGCTTTTAAATGTTAGTAAAACTAAGTGAATGCTCTTCAACCGACTGCTGCCCGCACCCTCCCGCCTGACTAGCATCACTACTCTGGACGGTTCTGACCTAGAATATGTGGACAACTACAAATACCTAGGTGTCTGGTTAGACTGTAAACTCTCCTTCCAGACTCACATTAAGCATCTCCAATCCAAAATTAAATCTAGAATCGGCTTCCTATTTCGCAACAAAGCCTCCTTCACTCATGCCGCCAAACATACCCTCGTAAAACTTACTATCCTACTGATCCTTGACTTCAGCGATGTCATTTGCAAAATAGCCCCCAACACTCTACTCAGCAAACTGGGTGTAGTCTATCACAGCGCCATCCATTTTGTCACCAAAGCTCCATACACTACCCACCACTGCGACCTGTATGCTCTCGTTGGCTGGCCCTCACTCCATATCCGACGCCAAACCCACTGGCTCCAGGTCATCTATAAGTCTTTGCTAGGTAAAGCCCCGCCTTATCTCAGCTCACTGGTCACCATAGCAACACCCACCCGTAGCACGCGCTCCAGCAGGTATATTGCACTGGTCATCCCCAAAGCCAACACTTTCTTCAGCCGTCTTTCCTTCCACTTCTCTGCTGCCAATGACTGGAACAAATTGCAAAAATCTCTGAAGCTGGAGTCTTATATCTCCCTCTCTGACTTTAAGCATCAGCTGTCAGAGCAGCTTACCGATGACTGTACCCGTACACAGCCCATCTGTAAATATCACACCTAACTACCTCATCCCCATATTGTTATTTATCCTCTTGCTCTTTTGCACCCCAGTATCTCTACTTGCACATCATCATCTGCAGATCTATCACTCCAGTATTAATGCTAAATTGTCATTATTTCGCTTCTATGGCCTATTTATTGCCTACCTCCCTACTCTTCTACATTTGCCAACACTGTACATAGATTTTTCTTTTGTATTGTGTTATTTACTGTACTTTTGTTTATGTGTAACTCTGTGTTGTTGTTTTGTCGCACTGCTTTGCTTTATCTTGACCAGGTCGCAGTTGTAAATGAGAACTTGTTCTAAACTGGCCTACCTGGTTAAATAAAGGAGAAATAAAACATTTAAATAAAAGATAAGCTAAGTATTGTAAGTACTATAAACTAAGCTGAGTACTGTAAAATAAGCTAAGTACTGTAAAATAAGCTAAGTACTGTAATATAAGCTAAGTACTGTAAGATAATCCAAATACTGTCAGATAAGCAAAGTACTGTATGTACTGTAAGCTGAACACTGTAAGATGAGCTAAGTAATGTAAGTACTATAAGTACTGTAAGATAAGCTAAGTACTGTAAGTGCTGTAAGCTAAGCACTGTAAGTACTGTACAATAAGCTAAGTATCGTAAGCTAAGCTAAGTACTGTAAATAAGTACTGTAAGTAATGTAAGATAAGGTAAGTACTGTAAGCTAAGCTAAGTAAGGGGTGGCAGGCAGCCTAGTGGTTAGAGCGTTGGACTAGTAACCGAAAGGTTGGTGGATCGAATCCCCGAGCTGACAAGGTAAAAATCTGTCATTCTGCCCCTGAACAAGGCAGTTAACCCACTGCTCCTAGGCCATCATTGTAAATAAGAATTTGTTCTTAACTGACTTGCCTAGTTAAATAAAGTACTTTCAATACTGATGCAGGTCTGTCTGGGTTTGTGACAGATCTGGGTTCAAATACTATTTGAAATATTTTAAAACAAACAAAGATCTGTGCTTGATTGAGCTTGCCTGCCTCAATAGAATAGTCCCAAAACTGCAAAGCCCGCCCATCTGACAGTTTAGGCAGGCTAGAGCAAACTCTCACAGTATTGAAGAAACATCTCAAATATTATTATTTGTACTCAGGTCTGTGGGTCTGGGTTGTAGGTCAGGGTCTGGGCTGTGGGTCTGGGTTGTAGGTCAGGGTCTGGGTCTGGGTTGTGGGTCTGGGTTGTAGGTCAGGGTCTGGGCTGTGGGTCTGGGCTGGAAATCCCTCCTCCTAAGACATCAGGCACCCACAATAACACAGCATTCCAATATGGTGCATAGCAAAAAGGAATATGGAAGAATTACACCTCTTCAAACTGTAACATGTTTAGTTAAGAGTATGTGCGTGTGTGCATTGGAAGCATACAGTATGTTACATTCTGATCCGTTGTTTGACTGACTGACTCCAGCTGAGTTTGTGCTGAGCTATCAATATTGAACAAATGTTTACGGGTACTAAAACGTAAGGAACCATTTCAATCGAGTCAACGAGCTCATAACTCATACAGTAGATTATTTTTATTCTCCTATCATTTACCGGGCCTGTTTGCATGTCACGGGGGATAAACTATATCTTATCAGCTGATGATAAGTAGCAGGCTGGGAATTGAAAGAGAGCCTCGTTACAAACCAAGGCTACTGCACACCTAGGGACATCAGAGCTGCTGAGGGACCAGGGCTACTGAATTCACTAAAATCTCTAATGGTTTGAGGTAGTGAACTGACCAGACGCTCAGGGGGGTGGGAGGTGTTGCTGGGGAAAATTAAAGTGGTCACTAAGTGCTGGGAGAGCAGTTGTGAATGGACACATTCACAGTATCGTCTGATTCAGTGGCTGAATTAGCCAAGCTCTTCTTGGGGCCTGGGGGTCGAGCAGTGAGCTGGGGGCCTAGAGGTCAGGAGACGCAGCAGCGCGGTGGGGCCTAAGTCAGGAGATGGAGCTGCGAGCTGGGGTCTGGAGGTCATCACCGTAATCAGCTGAGAGGATCGAGGATAAGGGGATGCAGAGTGCTCATCACTTCATTCCACTGCTCCATAGGCACATCCAATCACTCCACACAGAGGCTTGCCCTGTGTGTGTGTGTGTGTGTGTGTGTGTGTGTGTGTGTGTGTGTGTGTGTGTGTGTGTGTGTGTGTGTGTGTGTGTGTGATACCCTGCTGTCTCTGAGGAGACCTTGTCCTTGAGGACCACAGCTGAGGACCCCCAAATACAACCCTGCCTCACCCCCATGACATCCAGGTTGATCTGGCTTCCTGCCTCCAGCTGCTCCCCAGGCTTCAATTTCCACTAGATTCAGCTTCTAGATTCACCCCTCAGGGCTAGCTGAGGAACATCACAGCAATAAACTGGCTGTTAGAATGTCTCACTGACATCTACTGCATGCTGAAACTGATCCAACACACTGATTGACTCATATATTCAGCGCTTTGCAGGAGTAAATCTATCAAGAGTGATATACTTACTGAAGTGTCTTCTGATAGCCCCTGCGGTACCTCTATGGCACTCCCGTCCACTCTCACATTACCCCTAGTCACGAACTGGATCAGCGATGAGCTGTCCTGTAGGTAGGTGTGTGTGTGTGTGAGAGAGAGAAGGGGAGGATTCATTCTTCCTTCTGATCCATACTGTAATAAACATTATTAGCCTAAGTAAAATTTAAAAATACACTAACCATGTAACAACCAGGTAACAACCAGGTAACAACCAGGTAACATCACTATCATTCAAAAGTTTGGGGTCACTTAGAGATTTCCTTGTTTTCCATGAAAACATACATGTAATTAGTTGCAAAATGAATAGGAAATATAGTCAAGACGTTGACAAGGTTATAAATAATGATTTTTAATTCAAATAATAATTGTGTCCTTCAAACTTTGCTATCGTCAAAGAATCCTCCATTTGCAGCAATTACAGCCTTGCAGACCTTTGGCATTCTAGTTGTCAATTTGTTGAGGTAATCTGAAGGGATTTCACCCCATACTTCCTGAAGCACCTCCCACAAGTTGGTTTGGCTTGATGGGCACTTCTTACGTACCATATGGTCAAGCTGCTCCCACAACAGCTCAATAGGATTGAGATCCGGTGACTGTGCTGGCCACTCCATTATAGACAGAATACCAGCTGACTGCTTCTTCCCTAAATAGTTCTTGCATAGTTTGGAGCTGTGCTTTGGGTCATTGTCCTGTTGTTGGAGGAAATTGGCTCCAATTAAGCGCCGTCCACAGGGTATGTCATGGTGATGCAAAATGGAGTGATAGCCTTCCTTCTTCAAGATCCCGTTTACCCTGTACAAATCTCCCACATTACCACTAACAAAGCACCCCCAGACCATTACATTGCCTCCACCATGATTGACAGATGGCGTCAAGCACTCCTCCAGCATCTTCATTTCTTCTGGGTCTCACGAATGTTCATCTTTGTGATACGAACAACTCAAACTTAGATTTGTCTGTCCATAATATTTTTTCACAATCTTCCTCTGTCCAGTGTCTGTGTCCTTTTGCCCATCTTAATCTTTTATTTTTATTGGCCAGTCTGAATATGGCTTTTTCTTTGCAACTCTGCCTAGAAGGCCAGCATCCTGGCCTCTTCACTGTTGACAATGAGATTGGTGTTTTGCGGGTACTATTTAATGAAGCTGCCAGTTGAGGACTTGTGAGGTGTCGGTTTCTCAAACTAGACACTGTAAGGTACTTGTCCTCTTGCTCAGTTGTGCACCGGGGCCTCCCACTCCTCTTTCTATTCTGGTTACAGCCAGTTTGCGCTGTTCTGTGAAGGGTGTAGTAAACAGCATTGTACGAGCTCTTCAGTTTCTTGGCAATTTCTCGCATGGAATAGCCTTCATTTCTCAGAACAAGAATAGACTGACGAGTTTCAGAAGAAAGTTCTTTGTTTCTGGCCATTTTGAGCCTGTTCGAACCCACAAATGCTCCAGATACTGAACTAGTTTTATTGCTTCTTTAATCAGTACTACAGTTTTGAGCTGTGCTAACATAATTGCAAAAGGGTTTTCTAATGATCAATTGGCCTTTTAAAATGATAAACTTGGATTAGCTAACACACCGTGGCATTGGAACACAGAAGTGCTGATAATGGGCAAACTTTTGAACGGTAGTGTATGTAACAACTATGTAATAACTAATATCCATGTACTTACCCTCTTCAGTATCTCTGTGTTTAGTAGAAGTTTCACATATATACTGACAACTTCCTCTTTGGACTGGGAGCCCAGAGTACATGAGATGGTTAAACATGCTCTCCCTGGCCGGTCACAGTCCTGTTAGAGAGAAGGGGGGTGAGAGAGAAGAGACAGAGAATGAGGGAAAGCAAGAGAGAGAAAAAGAGAGAGAAAGAGGATGGGAGAGAGAGAAAGAGACAAAGAGGGGGGGAGAGAGAGAGAGAAAGAGGGGGGAGAGAAAGAGGAGAGAGAAAGAGATTGAGAAAGAGAGGAGAAAGAAAGAGAAAGGAGAGAGAAAGAGAGAAGAGAGAGAAAGAAGGAAAGACAGAGAGAGATGAACAGATGCTACACAACACACACATGATACATCACCAAGGGAAACACTTTCAGTGAACCTAAAAGTCCACTGACTGGGTCAGTCCAGGTGTGTGTGTTCATGGAGGCGTGCGTGCATGTACACGCCTCTCTCTCTCTGTGTGTGTTCATGGATGTGTGAGTGTATGGACCATCTCTCTTTTGGTCTCTCTCTCTCTCTCTGTTTATTCACCAGGACCCTGCGTCCAGACTTGGTGAAGAAGGCAAAGATGGTGTGGAAGATACTCTCTCTGTCCTGGGGGATGGAACAGGGCTGGGGGTTCCTGTGAGGGGTGCAGTTCCCTTGCCCCTCCGCCACCTGGGGAGACAGAGGAAGAGGAGGAGGAAGATGAGAAAAGGGAGGGAGGACGTGAAGAGGTGGATGGGAGGAGGAAGATGGGAGTTGGAAAGATAAATATCTCAGGAATGTTCAACAACACATTCTACAGGTGAGTAGAGGACTCTTCTGAGAGAGACCAATAATTTGACTTTTAAGACCCACTGATACATTTCTCATAATTTTTAAGGTTTCACAATTTGTTTTTGTGTTTTACTTGTTTTAAGTAGGGGCACAACTTTCACTCGGGACAACATCTCCCCCATATTCTGAAATTGCATTTTTGTCCCTCACAGTTTTGGAATGTGATACAAAACGAGGCAATAATGTGTTTTAGGACCATGCTGTCGCCTCCGAGCCAGTGGGAAGGATGTTTAGAGTGTTTATATATACACCAGTCAAAAGTTTGGACACACCTACTCATTCAAGGGTTTTTCTTTATTTTTACTATTTTCTACATTGTAGAATAATAGTGAAGACACCAAAACTATGACATAACACATTTGAAATCATGTAGTAACCAAAAAAGTGTTAAACAAATCAAAATATATTTTATATTTGAGATTCACCATCTTTGTTGCTTCAATCCACAACCTAAGAAAGTCAGGGTTGCATCCCAAATTGTACACTATTCCCTATATTGGGCACTACTTTTGCCTGTGTGTGTGTGTTTGTGTCTGTGTGTGTGTGTGAGAGAGAGAAAGACCAAGAGAGCGAGAGAGAGTGTGTGAGAGAGAGAGAGAAAGAAAGATAGTTGACCCTCATAACAACTGCACCCTGCTATTAGCTGATTTATGGTACATGAAAAATGTCATTTCTGGCATCATTGTGTAGCCCACCACTCGGTACCAAGTTGTTACCAATTACTGTTTAACTATTTTATTTCCATTGTTAACAGATTCTAAGTGAATACCATACAAATAGGGAATAGGGTGCCATTTGGCATACAGACTTTTCAGTGTTAACACTGACTGTAGTCTCCCTGTCCTATAGGGTAAGGAGAGGTCATTTCACACTGAGATTCTCTTCTTCTTATAGTAGGTCAGCGTAACAGACAAGATAAACACAGAGACTGGTAAGTATAATTTGAAAGGAGCTGTGGGAAAAAAGTGTTACATTTTAGTTGTTGTTTTACACTGACATTAATACATGTTTGGATGACATTAACACGTTAGGATGACATTATGACATTAACACATGTTAGGATGACAATAACACTTTACGATGACATTAATACATGTTACGATGACATTAACACATTACGATGACATTAATACATGTTACGATGACATTAACACATTACGATGACATTAATACATGTTACGATGACATTAATACATGTCACGATGACATTAACATGTTAGGATGACAATAACACGTTACGATGACATTAACACTTTACGATGACATTAATACATGTTACGATGACATTAATACATGTTACGATGACATTAATACATGTTACGATGACATTAATACATGTCACGATGACATTAACACGTTAGGATGACATTAACACATGTTAGGATGACATTAATACATGTTAGGATGACATTATGACATTAACACATGTTAGGATGACATTAACACATGTTAGGATGACATTATGACATTAACACACGTTAGGATGACATTAATACATGTTACGATGACATTAATACATGTCACGATGACATTAACACGTTAGGATGGCATTAACACATGTTAGGATGACATTAATACATGTTAGGATGACATTATGACATTAACACATGTTAGGATGACATTAACACATGTTAGGATGACATTATGACATTAACACACGTTAGGATGACATTAATACATGTTAGGATGACATTAATACATGTTAGGATGACATTAACACATGTTAGGATGACATTAACACACGTTAGGATGACATTAACACATGTTAGGATGACACTATGACATTAACACATGTTAGGACGACATTAACACATGTTAGGATGACATTATAACATTAACACATGTTAGGATGACATTATGACATTAACACATGTTAGGATGACATTAATACATGTTAGGATGACATTAATACATGTTAGGATGACATTAACACATGTTAGGATGACACTATGACATTAACACATGTTAGGACGACATTAACACATGTTAGGATGACATTATAACATTAACACATGTTAGGATGACATTATGACATTAACACATGTTAGGATGACATTAATACATGTTAGTATGACATTAACACATGTTAGGATGACATTAATACATGTTACGATGACATTAATACATGTTAGGATGACATTAATACATGTTACGATGACATTAATACATGTTAGGATGACATTATGACATTAACACATTAGGATGACATTAATACATGTTAGGATGACATTAACACATGTTAGGATGACATTAACACATGTTATATGTTAGGATGACATTAACACATGTTAGGATGACATTAATACATGTTAGGATGACATTAACACATGTTAGGATGACATTAACACATGTTAGGATGACACTATGACATTAACACATGTTAGGATGACATTAACACATGTTAGGATGACATTATGACATTAACACATGTTAGGATGACATTGACATTAACACATGTTAGTATGACATTAATACATGTTAGTATGACATTAATACATGTTAGTATGACATTAATACATGCAAGGATGACATTAACACATGTTAGGATGACATTAACACATGTTAGGATGACATTAATACATGTTACGATGACATTAATACATGTTACGATGACATTAATACATGTTAGGATGACATTATGACATTAACACATTAGGATGACATTAATACATGTTAGGATGACATTAATACATGTTAGGATGGCATTAACACATGTTACGATGACATTAATACATGTTAGGATGACATTATGACATTAACACATGTTAGGATGACATTAATACATTTTAGGATGACATGAACACGTTAGGATGACATTATGACATTAACACATGTTAGGATGACATGATAATAACACATGTTAGGATGACATTAATACATGTTAGTATGACATTAATACACGTTAGGATGACATTAATACATGTTAGGATGACATTAATACATGTTAGGATGACATTAACACATGTTACGATGACATTAATACATGTTAGGATGACATTAACACATATTACGATGACATTAATACATGTTACGATGACATTGACACATGTTAGGATGACATTAACACATGTTAGGATGACATTAACACATGTTAGGATGACATTAATACATGGTAGAATGACATTAATAGATGTTAGGATGACATTAGCACATGTTAGGATGACATTAATACATGTTAGGATGGCATTAACACATGTTACGATGACATTAATACATGTTAGGATGACATTAACACATGTTAGGATGACATTAACAAATGTTAGGATGACATAAATACATGTTAGGATGACATTATGACATTAACACATGTTAGGATGACATTAACACGTTAGGATGACATTAACACATGTTACGATGACATTAATACATGTTACGATGACATTGGATGACATTAATACATGTTAGGATGACATTAACACATGTTAGGATGACATTAATACATGTTAGGATGACATTAATACATGTTAGGATGACATTAACACATGTTACGATGACATTAATACATGTTAGGATGACATTATGACATTAACACATGTAAGATCATGACTGGAATTCAATGAAATTACAATATGGAAATATTTTCCCCACATTCTTTTAATCCCGGCTCATGCTTATCATGTGTGTTAATCTTGTCTGTGTGTTTATCTTGTCTCTCTGACCTACTATAGAAGAAGAGAACCTCAGTGTGAAATGACCTCTCCTTACCCTATAGGACACGGAGACAACAGTCAGACAGTGTTAAATAGAAAACTCTGTATCCCAAATGGGCCCCGGTTTCATATCTCAGTGACTCCAGATCTACGTTGGGGATGTTATAGAATAGTAGCATGCTCCGCAGGTGCCCCATTCCCCCAGTCCCCCATTTGTTTCTTGCAAGCTCTCTGATCCCTCCAAGTAATTCCAGATGTGGGGATTCAGGGTGGGATACGGTCTGATGTCCCGACAGTCTCTGCTCCAATTCTCGCATTCAAACAGTCAACACAATTATAGGGTTGAGCTCCCTCTGATCTACCTATATGAAAGGAGCGGCGCAGAGGTTATGAAAACAAAGCACCCACTGGGGGTGCCTAAATGAGCAACTGTTGTTGTGAAACTAAATGGTCGCCCAGCCAGTAGTAGATGTATCAACACTTCTTTCCCATTTATCAAAAAAAAAAATCAAATAGTGCCTCGCACTGTTCTAACAGGTCCTGTGTTCCATGACCAGAGACATAGATAAACAAGAAGGCCATTTTAACAGTATTAAAGTGTTTGCCAATGTGGATCCACAGCACTCAGCTATGAAGGAAAACAAGAGCGATAGACTTAAGTTGGATAAAGGCAACAAAGAATGTGGATGGTGTGTAGGTGGATAAAACCCTAAACAACGCCAGAGGTACTGACGTTTGGGTGAATGGGTGGATAGTGTTAAGTTCATGTTTTAAGTATCCCTATATTTCTGTTATTAAGGGGCTATCACTCAGTCAAGAGTGCGCCTGCGCAGGAAATTAGTTTGTTGATGGACCTAGCCGTGAGTGTAATGGCTACCTTGTAGTGTGTTCATACAGTATAGTAAACTTTGTTAAACTGGAACCTTGTCGCTGTGTCATTTCGAGTTAACATTGGTAGCAGAGGATGGCTAATAACTACAATGTGCCACCTCGCTTCGACGAGAAGAGGTCGTACGAAAGTTGGAAAAATGAACTTGGAATCTGGACACGGGTTACTAATCTGGACGCGAAAAAGCAAGCACTTGCGGTGGTATTATCGCTTGAGGGAAGAGCGAGAGATACAGCACTGGAAATATCCGTTGAGGATTTGAACAATGATGATGGTATGGGAACTTTGATCAGAGCACTGGATTCTGTATTTCTTAAAGAAGAGAAAAACCGTGCCTACGAGGCATATTCAAACTTTGACAGTGTTACGAGAGATATTTCGGTTGCAATGACGGACTACATCATTGATTTCGAACAAAGGTACAATAGGATGCGCAAGTACGACATGGTTCTCCCGGATGCAGTGTTAGCTTTCAAGTTGCTAGATACTGCCTGTCTAGATGGTAGGGAGAAACAGTTGGCTTTGACTGCTTGTACTGTACTGACTTTTGCATCAATGAAGTCGGCACTAAAAATAATTTTTGGTGAAAAGACGTCTGTCGCGGCGTTAACAGATGGAATGCAAGCGAGTGACGGAGCATATTACACTGAGCAGCAGAGAAAAGGCGCCAAAAAGTCACGTTCTCAAGACAACCAGAAGAGGGCGCCATTTCCCGGAACAAATCCACTGGACAAATATAGAAGCAGATCAAAATGTGCTGTTTGTCAAAGCACTTACCATTGGGTTAAAGACTGTCCTCATAAAAATGAACAAGTTAAACTAACAGAGGAAAATGTAAACACAGATATAGAGCAGTGTAACATTACACTGTTTTCAAATGAATCTGCTTCTGATACTGAGATTTTTATAGTTGAATCCTTAGGATCTGCTGTGATTGATACTGCATGTACATGCACAGTGTGTGGTGCAAAATGGCTTGATAGCTATGTCAGTGAACTAAATATGAAAGAAGTACAAAATATGATTGACACACCAAGCAACAGAGCTTTCAAATTTGGAGATGGGAGAATTGTCCATTCTACCAAGAGAGTTAAGATACCAGCAAAAATTGGTCAGACTAAGTGTCACATTGAAACAGGGGTGGTCCCTGCAGATATCCCCTTACTATTAAGCAAAGCTTCCCTCAAGAAGGCAGGGGCTGTACTAGACATAAAAAATGACAAGGCAGTGATGTTTAAACAACCTGTGACTCTTGAACTTACTACCTCAGGCCACTATTGTGTAAACATTTTAGACAAAGACATCACACAGAGTCCATGCAAAAATGAGATTCGGACGGACACAGAGCACATGGAGATTCTGACAGTCACAGAGAACATGAACACAAAAGAAAAACACAAAGTGTTGTTAAAGCTTCACAAACAGTTTGGACATGCTACAGTTGACAGACTTCAGAAGTTACTTAGCAGTTCAGGGAATAATGATGATGAGAGTATTTCCATTCTACAGCAGATAGTTAACAATTGTGAGACATGTCAAAAATACAGTAAACCTAAGCCCAAACAAGCCCAAACCAGCTGTTGGTTTGCCACTAGCTTCCAAGTACAATGAAACAGTGGCTGTAGATCTACATGAGTTAGCACCAAGTGTGTGGTACCTTCACATAATCGACCACTTCACACGCTTCAGCGCTGGAAGCATTGTGAATACAAAGAAACCCAGTGACATCGTCAGGCACTTCATGCATTCCTGGGTAAGTGTGCATGGCCCTCCCCAGAAATTGTACAGTGACAATGGAGGAGAATTCAATAATAATGAAATAAGAGAAATGGCAGAGAAATTCAACATGGAAGTAAAGACAACTGCTGCATACAGTCCATGGAGCAATGGACTTCTGGAGAGACACAATCAAACACTCACAGAGATCATGCTGAAAGTGAAGCAAGACAATGGATGTGACTGGAACACAGCCCTAGATTGGGCTTTGATGGCAAAAAACTCAATGCACAATGTTCATGGTTACAGCCCATACCAACTAGTGTTCGGGCAGAACCCTAATCTTCCCTCTGTACTGGTTGACAAGCCACCAGCACTAGAAGGGGCCAGTGTGAGTGCATGGGTGGGACAGCACCTTTCAGCACTACATGCAGCGAGAAAAGCGTTCACTGAAGCAGAGTGCTCAGAAAGAATTCGCAGGGCTCTGCGTAAACAGCTACGACCCACCGATGAGAAGTACGAAACTGGAAACAAAGTGTACTACAAACGAGTTGACTGTCAAGAGTGGAAGGGACCGGGAGTAGTCATTGGCCAAGATGGTGTGGTGATATTTGTGAGGCACGGAGGCATCATTGTCAGGGTGCATCACTCAAGATTGCGGAAAGTAAATGATCAACAAGATAGAGGGGCTGTTGCTGAGAATCATCCTAATGAAAAGGAGACAGTAACAGACACAAACCTACCAGATGTCACATCCAATGATATGGACACTGAAACTGACACAGGAAATGGATCAGAGACCTTCAACCATGCCACAGATAATACTGTTGAGCGTTCAAATGAGGAAAACATTCAACAACAGCCACATGTGTTAAGAGAACATGGTTGTTCCAATCTGAAAACTGGACAAACTGTTAAATACATGGACAGAGAAAGTGGTATTCCACATACAGCAACCGTCATTGGACGAGCAGGAAAAGCCAAAGGAAAACACCAGAACTGGTACAACTTGCAGTACTCTGAACCAGTTACACTTTCTGGTACAACAGGGTCAGCTGACCTGTCACTTGTAGATAATCTCAGAATTGAACCAATGGAAAATCGAAAAAAACAGAATGACATTCAAAATGATGATGTACTTGAAACAAAGGACGTGTCATTTGACTCAGCTAAGCTAGATGAGCTCAGTAATTGGAGGAAAAATTTAGTGTTTGAGGAAGTTACAGACATTGGCCAAAAATGTGTCTCAACAAGGTGGATGTGTACCCTTAAAGAGTCCTTAACTGGAATAGCGCCTAAAGCACGTCTAGTGGCTAGAGGTTTTGAGGAGCTGGCTGCTAAACAACTCCCAAAAGACTCACCGACATGCGCCTCAGAGTCACTCAGATTGCTGATGTCAGTGATCTGCCAGAAACAATGGAAACTTAATTCCATAGACATCAAATCTGCATTTTTGCAGGGAACAGAGCTGTCAAGGGACATTCACATCCGACCTCCGCCTGAAGCTAAATGCGAAGGAACACTGTGGAAACTAAAGAAGTGTGTGTATGGACTGGCAGATGCATCACTCTACTGGTACAACAAAGTCAAGGCAACAATGCTGAATACAGGTGGAAAACTGTCACAAGTGGATCCTGCAGTCTTCTATTGGCTTGATCAAGACTGCAGTGTGACTGGAGTACTTGCCTGTCATGTTGATGACTTTATCTGGGGTGGCTCACAGACCTTTGCTACAACTGTGATTCCACACCTCAAATCTGTTTTCCAGGTCGGCCGTGAGGAGCATGATAATTTTTGTTATGTTTGCATAGAGTTTATTACAGTTGATGGGACAATACTGATGCAACAGGAGAGCTATATCAATAATCTTCAACCCATTCACATGGATTCTTCAAGAGCCGTACAAAGGAATTCCCCTCTATGTGGAATTGAAGCTGATCAATTGAGGTCAAAGATAGGACAAATTTTATGGGTTGCTAGACAGAGTAGACCTGATGTAATGTTTGATGGTTGCAACTTGGCATCTAACACAAAACACGCCACTGTACAAACCATTCATGAGGCAAACAAAGTTGTTCGTAAACTGAAATCACAACAAGTGACTTTAAAGTTTCAGCATGTTGGAAAAGATGACTCTTTGAAACTAGTTGTCTTCAGTGATGCTTCGCTAGGGAACCTTACAGATGGAGGCACACAAGGTGGACATCTAATCGTGTTAATGGGTGAAGGAGGAAGATTCTCACCTATCTGTTGGCAGTCAAAAAGGATCAGAAGGGTTGTCCGAAGCACACTTGCTGGAGAAACACTTGCTCTTGCGGATGGAATTGACAATGCGATCTTTCTTGCAACTCTGTTCTCAGAGCATACCACTGGTGAGACAAAACGGCACATTCTACCTGTAGTTTGTGTCACTGACAACTACTCATTAGTTGATGCTTTGAAGTCAACCAAGTCTGTCACAGAGAAAAGACTTCGTCTTGAGATTAGCAGCATCAAGGAACTTATTCAAGCACAGAGAATCCAGCGGATTCTGTGGTCGACCACAAAGGAACAGCTTGCTGACTGTCTGACTAAAAAAGGAGCATCCGGTCTTGTGCTCCTACAGGCTCTCAGTAATGGAAAGTGTCAGCTTGAGTAATACAAATAAAAACTGTCACACAACACATTTGTAATGGGGAACTTAAATAATACTTGGACATTTAATTATGTTGTTGATGTTTAATTTGTCTTTAAAGAAAAGGGGGAGATTGTTAAGTTCATGTTTTAAGTATCCCTTTATTTCTGTTATTACGGGGCTATCACTCAGTCAAGAGTGCACCTGCGCAGGAAATTAGTTCGTTGATGGACCTAGCCGTGAGTATAATGGCTACCTTGTAGTGTGTTCATACAGTATAGTAAACTTTGTTAAATTGGAACCTTGTCGCTGTGTCATTTCGAGTTAACAGATAGTGTGGACAGACTGCTGTTGGACATATGGACAGGGAAATAATGTGCTATCATTGGTCTCCCCTCAGAGCCTGGTTCCTGTCTAGATATCTTCCTTCTAGGATGTTTTTCCTGGCTCTTTGAGGTCTAGGCCGGGTTAATGTAAAAGCACATGATGACAACTGCTGATGTAAAAATGGGATGACTTGTAAATTAATCTGATTGATTGAATTTGATTTATAAACTGCTGTTGGAAGGTTCCCACCTGTGTGTCCATGATGTGGAACATGTCGGCCCCATTGCCAGCCAGTCGGTTGGGGATCCTGATGTCCACTATGGAGCCAGGTAACCGGCTGGGGCCGTTGTTGATCACCTGGAAGAAGGTGAAAGAGGCGAAGAGAAATATTAGGGAGAGAAAGGATTGAGGATTGAGGTAAGAGAGAACGTGGGGGGGTAGAAAGAAAGAGAAAGGTGGATGAGAGACAGGGATAGAGAGAGAGTGACAGAGTAGTGTGAGAGAGCGAAAGAGAGAGAGCAAAAGAGAGAGAGTAGTGAGAGAGAGAGAGAGCGATAGAGAGATATGTTTACAAGGAGCCAAAATAATATGCTGCATGTTTTGATGAGGTAGATGAGGTAGAGCTACTGGTACAGCCATATCAATACAATTGACTTGAATGGGGATTCCCGGATGTACAGGTGTCACCAATACCTGAAAGGTGAAGTTTAGAGGCTGGAAGTTACACTCCATGTCCTCCAGCTGGACGAATCGAGAGGCATCGATGGAGTTCCCATACAGAAAGGATGTTGGAGTCACTAAACTGTAGATGGATAGAAAGTCATATGGTATTGCACAGCGCCAACAGATTCATGCCAAGATCATTATTTAAGGATATCAAATCAAATGTATAACATGTTTTTGTAGGTCTGTATGTTTGATAGATCAATTTACTGTTAGAGAGAGACTGATTAAAGACTGGTGTGTCAAGATGTTTTCTTCAAGTCCTGTGGTAGAGGAAAGCTGTTATGTTCTGTGAGAATAGTAGCCTGACGACTCACTAATTTCTTCCACTGCTCTATCAATCGCTATATACTTTAGTCTGCGCCATCATTGAAGTCGTTTTTGGTGAGTAGTTGCACGAGGGGCGTTGTACAAAACAAAGTCATCAGCGATTGGATTGTCTCCAACCAATCAATCAGAGTATCAAAGTCAATGACGAAGGAAAGATCTACGATCTGATAAAACACCTCAGCTACAGCTCTACTATGTTGTCTGATAATGCTGTCTGATAATGTAGCTCAGTTCTGTTGTCTGATTATGTTGTCTGATAATGTAGCTCAGCTACAGCTCTGTTGTCTTACAATGTTGTCTGATAATGTAGTTTAGCCCTGTTGTCTTTGTCATGACGTTGCCCTCTTTGGACACTGCGAGCACCATCCCACTACCTCTGAACCATCTCCCTCGGTCTCCTACACCCAGGCTGCTGTGGTCAGAAGAGGTCGTAAATTCCTATGAGGAGATCCTCTCCTCATGGCCACAGTATAGAGAGAGAGTGTTTTCATAGAGAGACAAAGGAATTTCTTCCACCTCACAGAACTGGAGAACCGAACTACATTTATGTTCTGTAGAAGGTGTAAAAGATCGGTGAAGAATCCAGCTACGAACTGGTCCGTTTGGTACAATTTTGTGAAACTCATGGCCACATTACCATAATCATGTTTATAGAAGAGTCTCAGGTATGAGACTTACATCTAAATGGTTGTATAAAATGAATGAATAAGGATTAAGCTATTTGTGAGATGATGGGATGCTATGTAATGATGTTAATGTGAGAGAGTTGTATTTCTGTTTAAAGTTTCACTAAGTCCTTGGCACGCCCCCCGGGACACAGACAGGACCTGGCGTCATGAGACAGCCTTTTTCTATGTCCTGAATAAAACCCCCACCTAGGTTTTCTATCACCAGACCGAGCTTACCTCAATTATGAGACCATGCATTTCTCTGGCTGAACTTTAACCATACCACGTGGTTAAACTCTTAGACTATCGATACCGACAGAATAAGAACAAGTCTTTGATATTAATTACTAGTCTGCAGCTAGGAATTCGGTATCATTGAACGCGAAGACCGACAACCGCCGAAAACATCTATTCTATAACGACATGAATGAATGTCACTCTGAACTATCCATTCTAACCACGAGAGCGAGAGAGAGAGAGAGAGAGAGAGAGAGAGAGAGAGCGCGGACAAACTCTCCAACAGAAACAAACCTTTCAACAGAGATCCCGACGACACACTGAAATATATATTGATTGCAATTATTCCCGAATGAGTGAGCGTTCATGTGCAAAGGTTTAGCATTTCAATTGTTATAATTATCAACTCTGTAGTGCCTTCTCAGCTGACCCCCACTTCCCCTATGATTTCTTTGTAACGATATCTACTGTTTGTTATGCATTTCTGTGAATTACTTAGTTAGGAAATAAATTATTTTAAGACAATTGATGTATGGATGACTCATAGTGAAGACTGGGTTCGTGCAGATAACCAACAATTTACAATGTTTGGAATGAGACTAACGTGAGGTAAATAATAATTAATTAATTCGAAGACTAATTGATCAGATATTAAAATATCTGAAAGTTATAACTTTGTAATCTGAATATTTTCCTTGGTGCCCTGACTTCCTAGTTAATTACAGTTACATGATTAATCAGGTTAATCGCGTAATAATAATTACAGAGAGTTATTTGATAAATATGTCTTCAGTTTTAATGATGCCAAAGACCCGACATCTTATAATGCTGTCTGATAATATAGCTCAGCTCTGTCTGGTGTCTTCCATCTGTCAAGAGGCTTAGAACAGAGGTGGAGAGACCAGGCGGGGGAGCGACCAGGCAGGGAGAGACCAGGCGGGGGAGAGACCAGGCGGGGGGGAGACCAGGCGGGGGGGAGACCAGGCGGGGGGGAGACCAGGCGGGGGAGAGACTAGGCGGGGGAGAGACCAGGCGGGGGAGAGACCAGGCGGGGCGAGTCCAAGCAGGGCGAGTCCAAGCAGGGCAAGTCCAGGCAAGGAGAGACCAGGCAAGGAGAGACCAGGCAAGGAGAGACCAGGCAAGGAGAGACCAGGCAAGGAGAGACCAAGCAAGGAGAGACCAGGCAGACTCATAAACTACCAGAGACACTGAGCGTTAGTTTTGACTTTCATCTTAATGTGACCGTTTGTATTAATCGTGATACAGTTCAAATAAAAAGCGACTGTCTCTCAGCTTGATTCTAGCCAACCATCTTAGCATCCTGTCCATGCGGCTTGATAATGTATATTTGAATAATACACGGTGTTGTCTAGTGACTTCATCTGATAGAATACGTTCAGAGACTACAGTATTTACCAATACATTATGGGGATTGGGTGAGTTTGGCCTAACTCTAGGAAATGGCTTACAGCATGTCTACAGTAAGTGTGTATTACAGTATGTCTACAGTAAGTGTGTATTACAGTGTGCCTACAGTGTGTATTACAGTATGTCAACAGTAAGTGTGTGTTACAGTACAACTACAGAAAGTGTGTATTTCAGACAAAGTAAAGATGTTTTGTCCTCTTACCCAGTGATAGCTGTGTCCACCTCATGGACCAGTGGGATAGACAGATCCAAATTGTTGTCCAACAGCCTATGCTCAGGGTTGGCACTACAATGAGAAAACAATAGGAGGAAATTAACAAATAGTCCATATAGTAGATAATAATACATTAACTATGCCAATTTACAGAATAGTGATTTAAGTACAAGGCTTTGTCTTCTCTACAGCAACGTGAAAGAAAAAGTTAAGTCTTAAATTCTTCTGTCTAAAGAAAAAGGTCTTCATCTTTTTTCCACTGCTAACTTCCATACAAATCTGGCTACTTGGAATTATTCCCCTCTCCCAATCTTGTTTCGGCAGACCCCTCCCAGCAGTCTAATGTGACGGCAGAGCCCTCCCAAACCCCTCACAGCAGTCTAATGTGACGGCAGACCCCTCCCAGCAGTCTAATGTGACGGCAGACCCCTCCCAGCGGTCTAATGTGACGGCAGACCCCTCCCAGCAGTCTAATACCCTGACTACACCGCTCGCAACAAATTAGCTAGCAACAGCAAGCTAGCAAAATAGGGCAAATTAGGTAGCAAGTGCAAGCTAGCTAGCTAAATTGCCATAAATGTTTAATGCTTTTCGACCTGTCCCCAAATTAATGTAATTCATTCAGAGTTTGTTTTGATATTTTAACCTGCGTGTCGTGATCGCGTATGGTGTGGGGGGACAAAATACATTTGTGCATGATGGCGCACGTGCGCAGCCGGTTTGGGTTCCGTGTAATGTGACGGCAGACCCCTCCCAGCAGTCTAATGTGACGGCAGACCCCTCCCAGCAGTCTAATGTGACGTGCGAGCCCTCCCAGCAGTCTAATGTGACGGCAGACCCCTCCCAGCAGTCTAATGTGACGGCAGACCCCTCCCAGCAGTCTAATGTGACGGCAGACCCCTCCCAGCAGTCTAATGTGACGGCAGACCCCTCCCAGCAGTCTAATGTGACGGCAGACCCCTCCAAGCAGTCTAATGTGACGGCAGACCCCTCACAGCAGTCTAATGTGAAGGCAGACCCCTCCCAGCAGTCTGTGAAGGCAGACCCCTCCCAGCAGTCTAATGTGAAGGCAGACCCCTCCCAGCAGTCTAATGTGACGGCAGACCCCTCCCAGCAGTCTAATGTGACGGCAGACCCCTCCCAGCAGTCTAATGTGAAGGCAGACCCCTCCCAGCAGTCTAATGTGACGGCAGACCCCTCCCAGCAGTCTAATGTGACGGCAGACCCCTCCCAGCAGTCTAATGTGAAGGCAGACCCCTCCCAGCAGTCTAATGTGACGGCAGACCCCTCCCAGCAGTCTAATGTGACGGCAGACCCCTCCCAGCAGTCTAATGTGAAGGCAGACCCCTCCCAGCAGTCTAATGTGACGGCAGACCCCTCCCAGCAGTTTAATGTTACGGCAGACCCCTCCCAGCAGTTTAATGTGATGGCAGACCCCTCCCAGCAGTTTAATGTGACGACAGACCCCTCCCAGCAGTTTAATGTGACGGCAGACCCCTCCCAGTCTAATGTGACGACAGACCCCTCCCAGCAGTCTAATGTGACGACAGACCCCTCCCAGCAGTTTAATGTGACGACAGACCCCTCCCAGCAGTTTAATGTGACGGCAGACCCCTCCCAGTCTAATGTGACGACAGACCCCTCCCAGTCTAATGTGACGACAGACCCCTCCCAGCAGTTTAATGTGACGACAGACCCCTCCCAGCAGTTTAATGTGACGACAGACCCCTCCCAGCAGTTTAATGTGACGGCAGACCCCTCCCAGCAGTCTAATGTGACAGCAGACCCCTCCCAGCAGTCTAATGTGACGGCAGACCCCTCCCAGCAGTCTAATGTGACGGCAGACCCCTCCCAGTCTAATGTGACGACAGACCCCTCCCAGCAGTCTAATGTGACGACAGACCCCTCCCAGCAGTTTAATGTGACGGCAGACCCCTCCCAGCAGTCTAATGTGACGACAGACCCCTCCCAGCAGTTTAATGTGACGGCAGACCCCTCCCAGCAGTCTAATGTGACGGCAGACCCCTCCCAGCAGTCTAATGTGACGGCAGACCCCTCCCAGTCTAATGTGACGACAGACCCCTCCCAGCAGTCTAATGTGACGACAGACCCCTCCCAGCAGTTTAATGTGACGGCAGACCCCTCCCAGCAGTCTAATGTGACGGCAGACCCCTCCCAGCAGTCTAATGTGACGGCAGACCCCTCCCAGCAGTCTAATGTGACGGCAGACCCCTCCAAGCAGTCTAATGTGACGGCAGACCCCTCCCAGCAGTCTAATGTGACGGCAGACCCCTCCCAGCAGTTTAATGTGACGGTAGACCCCTCCCAGTCTAATGTGACGACAGACCCCTCCCAGTCTAATGTGACGACAGACCCCTCCCAGCAGTTTAATTATGTCGGCAGACCACTCCCAGTCTAATGTGACGACAGACCCCTCCCAGCAGTTTAATGTGACGGTAGACCCCCCCCCCCCAGCAGTCTAATGTGACGGCAGACCCCCCCCCAGCAGTCTAATGTGAGGGTAGACCCCTCCCAGCAGTCGAATGTGACGGTAGACCCCTCCCAGTCTAATGTGACGGTAGACCCCTCCCAGTCTAATGTGACGGTAGACACCTCCCAGTCTAATGTGACGGTAGACCCCTCCCAGTCTAATGTGACGGTAGACCCCCCCCCCCCCCCCAGCAGTCTAATGTGACGGCAGACCCCCCCCCCCCCCCAGCAGTCTAATGTGACGGTAGACCCCCCCCCCCCCCAGCAGTCTAATGTGAGGGTAGACCCCCCCCAGCAGTCTAATGTGACGGTAGACCCCTCCCAGTCTAATGTGACGGTAGACCCCTCCCAGTCTAATGTGACGGTAGACCCCTCCCAGTCTAATGTGACGGTAGACCCCCCCCCCCCCCCAGCAGTCTAATGTGACGGTAGACCCCCCCCCCCAGCAGTCTAATGTGACGGTAGACCCCCCCCCCCCCCCCAGCAGTCTAATGTGACGGTAGACCCCCCCCCCCAGCAGTCTAATGTGACGGTAGACCCCCCCCCCCAGCAGTCTAATGTGACGGTAGACCCCTCCCAGTCTAATGTGACGGTAGACCCCCCCCCCCAGCAGTCTAATGTGACGGTAGACCCCCCCCCCCCAGCAGTCTAATGTGACGGTAGACCCCTCCCAGTCTAATGTGACGGTAGACCCCTCCCAGTCTAATGTGACGGTAGACCCCCCCCCCCCTCCCAGCAGTTTAATGTGACGACAGACCCCTCCCAGCAGTTTAATGTGACGGCAGACCCCTCCCAGTCTAATGTGACGGCAGACCCCTCCCAGTCTAATGTGACGACAGACCCCTCCCAGCAGTTTAATGTGACGACAGACCCCTCCCAGCAGTTTAATGTGACGGCAGACCCCTCCCAGCAGTCTAATGTGACAGCAGACCCCTCCCAGCAGTCTAATGTGACGGCAGACCCCTCCCAGCAGTCTAATGTGACGGCAGACCCCTCCCAGTCTAATGTGACGACAGACCCCTCCCAGCAGTTTAATGTGACGGCAGACCCCTCCCAGTCTAATGTGACGACAGACCCCTCCCAGCAGTCTAATGTGACGGCAGACCCCTCCCAGTCTAATGTGACGACAGACCCCTCCCAGCAGTTTAATTATGTCGGCAGACCACTCCCAGTCTAATGTGACGACAGACCCCTCCCAGCAGTTTAATGTGACGGTAGACCCCCCCCCCCCAGCAGTCTAATGTGACGGCAGACCCCCCCCCCAGCAGTCTAATGTGAGGGTAGACCCCTCCCAGCAGTCGAATGTGACGGTAGACCCCTCCCAGTCTAATGTGACGGTAGACCCCTCCCAGTCTAATGTGACGGTAGACCCCTCCCAGTCTAATGTGACGGCAGACCCCCCCCCAGCAGTCTAATGTGAGGGTAGACCCCTCCCAGCAGTCGAATGTGACGGTAGACCCCTCCCAGTCTAATGTGACGGTAGACCCCTCCCAGTCTAATGTGACGGTAGACCCCCCCCCCCCCCCAGCAGTCTAATGTGACGGTAGACCCCTCCCAGTCTAATGTGACGGTAGACCCCCCCCCCCAGCAGTCTAATGTGACGGTAGACCCCCCCCCCAGCAGTCTAATGTGACGGTAGACCCCTCCCAGTCTAATGTGACGGTAGACCCCTCCCAGTCTAATGTGACGGTAGACCCCCCCCCCCCCCCAGCAGTCTAATGTGACGGTAGACCCCTCCCAGTCTAATGTGACGGTAGACCCCCCACCCCCCAGCAGTCTAATGTGACGGTAGACCCCCCCCCCCCCAGCAGTCTAATGTGACGGTAGACCCCTCCCAGTCTAATGTGACGGTAGACCCCTCCCCCCAGCAGTCTAATGTGACAGTAGACCCCTCCCAGTCTAATGTGACGGTAGACCCCTCCCAGTCTAATGTGACGGTAGACACCCCCCCCCCAGCAGTCTAATGTGACGACAGACCCCTCCCAGTCTTGTGTGACGGCAGCATACAGTGTGTAGGTCCAAGGCGAATGCAATTACAGACGATAATGTGAGCAAACAGAATCGACTTCCACTCGACTCTGAGTGCCTGACATGATTAGCAAAGCGTACAAATTAAAGGTAGATATTTTACCAGTCTATGTAGTGTGTATGCATCTTCTCATTACCAACAAATCGTCTGGGTTTAGGCTTACCTTGCACTAAAACATTCCCCTGTATTAAATGTATAACGTCACAACGTACCTTTTTGCATGAACTAAAAACTGCAATGTCTCATTTTCCCCTGAAAGCCGACTTGTGTCGAAGATCACTGCAAGATGATACTGAGGAAAGACAAGGAAAGAGGAGGAGTGTTGGGGAAAGCTTTTAGTTAAATAACATGAAGAAAACTCAAGTAGCTGTCAAAATCATTTGTTTGCTTTTCAGGCTCTCCAGGGTATATTGGCAGTCAGTCAGTCAGTCAGTCAGTCAGGCAGGCAAGCAGGCAGTCAGTCAGTCAGTGGGTACTGTACTGTAGGCTACTCCATCCAACATCGCCGCATATTGACATCATGGCCCCTTGACTGCAGTCTGAACTACACACTGACTGTAAAACATGTATATGTAAATATTCTGTGATCATGTTTAGGACAGTTACCTTAATCTGTGCTCTTGATAAAGGAAATGTTATGCCTGGGTAATGATGAAAACTAGACATTGAATGGTATGGTTGGTATTAGAAGACTTACACTGAGTGTACAAAACATTAGGAACACAAGATATTTCCATGACAGACTGACCAGGTGAGTCCAGGTGAAAACTATGACCCCTTAAACCTCTTGACGGTCGCCTAGGATAGGGGGCGCCACAGCGCATTTTGAAAAAAATTCGTGCCCATTTTAAACGGCCTACTACTCAAACTCAGAAGCTAGGATATGCATATAATTAATACTTGTGAATAGAAAACACCCTAAAGTTTCTAAAACTGTTTGAATGGTGTCTGTGAGTATAACAGAACTCATATGGCAGTCAAAACCCCGAGACAGATCGAAACAGGAAGTGGAATTCTGAATTGCGAACTCAACTTCATCACATTGCCTATTAATCACACAGTGAGCTATGGTTCATTGAGCACTTCCTATTGCTTCCACTAGATGTCCCCAGTCTTTACAAAGTGATTTGAGTCTCCTACTGTGAAAACTGACAGAATGACACGCTGTGGAACGTGGTCACACGGAGAGGGCCATCACCATTATGACGCCGGCGCCCCTGGTTACCCTGCCTTTTCGAAATGTTTTGAAACACAATGCAATCGTCCCGCTCGAATCTTATTGGAGCTCTCGTTGAAAAAGGCCCTACAGATTTATGTTATAAAACGTTTGACATGTTTGAACGAACCTAAATAAGAAAAAAATGCATTTTGTTGAAAGAGTAGCCCCGCGCACGTCAGAACTTTTGGTTCAGCCTTCAGAACGCGCTAACAACAACAAGCTAATGGAACATAAAGCATGAACTTTTTCGAACGAAAATACATTTGTTGTGGACCTGGGATTCCTGGAAGTGCCTAAGGATGAACATAATCAAAGGTAAGGGATTATTGACAATAGTATACAAGACTATATGCGATTGTTCCAAGATGGCTAGCCTATTGCTATTGCTAGCCTATTGTTCTGAGTATCGCATCCCCTTTTATCGCAAAGTGTGATTACCCAGTAAAGTTATTTTTAAATCTGGCATTACAGGTGCTTTCAAGAGATATTCATCTATAAATCTTAGAATGACAATATTACATTTTTAAAATGTTTTCGAATAGTAATTTAGTAAATTGTAGCACTGTTTCACCAGATGCATTTGAGGGAAAATAGTTAGTCAACGTTACGCGCCGATGTAAAATGCTGTTTTTATATATAAATATGAACTTTATCGAACAAAAGAATGCATGTATTGTGTAACATGATGTCCTAGGAGTGTCATCTAATGAAGTTTGTAAAAGGTTAGTGCTGCATTTAGCTGTTTTTTGGTTATTTGTGATGCATGTGGTTGGTCGGAAAATGGCTATGTGGCTACTTTTACGATATACTCCTCTAACACAATCTAATGTTTTGCTTTTGCTGTAAAGCCTTTTTGAAATCGGACAACGTGGTTCGATTCAGGAGAGGTGTATCTATAAAACGATATAATTAGAAAAAAAAATTGAAAAAAATGTTTTATTACATTTTGTTATGCTAATGGCGATATGATTTTTAGCTGGATGTCCGTCGAGGCCGCACAGGGGTTAATGTCACCTGTTAAATCCACTTCAGTCAGTGTAGATGAAGGGGAGGAGACAGGTTAAAGAAGATTTTTAAGCAAATTGAGACATGGATTGTGTATATTGGACAGCACCGACAGAAATGGTCGCCTCACTTCGAGTCCTTAAGAAACTATGCAGTAGTTCGTTTTTTAATGTATTATTTCTTACATTGTTAGCCCTGAAAATATTAAGTGTTATTACATACAGCCAGGAAGAACTATTGGATATAAGACCGATGTCAACTTACCAACATTACGACCAGGAATATGACTTTCCCGAAGCGGATCCTTTGTTCGGACCACCACCCAGGACCAGTGGATCTAATACCAGAAGCCAACCCAAAACAACATCGTCGCAGAAGAGGCAGATGGTGTGGCCTCCTGGTCAGGCTCCGTTGGCATGCACACCGCCCATCGCTTCCGAGTATACTACTCGCCAATGTCCAGTCTCTTGACAACAAGGTAGACGAATTATAGCAAGGTTTGCTTTCCAGAGAGACATCAGAGACTGTAGAATTCTCTGTTTCACAGAAACATGGCTCTCTCGGAATACATTGTCGGATTCGGGTCAGCCACCGCGTTCATGCGTCGCGTCGACAGAGATAAACACCTCTCTGGGAAGAAGGGCGCTATGCTTCATGAGTAACTACTCATGGTGTAATCACAACAACATACAGGAACTCAAGTCCTTCTGCTCACCCGACCTAGAATTATTTACAGTCAAATGCCGGCCATATTATCTCCAAGAGAATTTTCATCAGTTATCGTCACAACTGTGTATATACCCCCTCAAGCAGACACCACGACGGCCCTCAAAGAACTTCACTGGTCTCTATGTAAACTGGAAATATATCCTGAGGCTGCATGTATTTGTCACGACTTCCGCCGAAGTCGGTTCCTCTCTTTGTTCGGGCGGCACTCGGCGGTCGGCGTCGCCGGTCTTCTAGCCATCATCGATCCACTTTCTGTTTTCCTTTTGTTTTGTCTTGTCTTCCCACACACCTGGTCTCATTTCCCTCATTACATGTTGTGTGTTTAACCCTCTGTTCCCCCCATGTCTTTGTGCGGAATTGTTTATTGTAAGTGCATGTGCACGTTTTCTCTGGTGCGTGACGGTTTTTGTACCCATTTGTTTGTTGTTCTGGTTTCCGGTGGTTTTATGCATAAAACTGCTCAGTTGATTACCCAGTTTTGCTCTCCTGCGCCTGACTTCCCTGCCGCCAGTTACGCACTCCCTTACAGTATTGTAGCTGGGGATTTAAAAAAAAGCTAATTTGAGAACAAGGCTACCTAAATTCTATCAGCATATTGATTGCATCACTTACTCGGGCAATATTTATTTATTTAATTTGTATTTATTCTTTATTTAACTAGGCACCTCAGTTAAGAACAAATTCTTATTTACAATGATGGCCTAGGAACAGCAGGTTAACTGCCTTGTACACTCAATCACTGCTACTCTAACTTCCGCGATGCATACAAGGCCCTCCCTCGCCCTCCCTTTGGCAAATCCGACCACGACTCCATCTTGCTCCTACCATCTTCTAGGCAGAAACTCAAACAGGATGTACCCGTGACTAGAACCATTCAACACTGGTTTGAACAATCGGAATCTACGCTTCAAGATTGTTTTGATCACACGGACTAGGAAACATTCCGAGCAGCCTCAGAGAATAATATCGATCTATTCGCTGACTCGGTGAGTGAGTTTAAAAGGAAGTGCATTGGAGATGTGACTATTAAAACCTACCCTAACAAGAAACTGTGGATGGATGGCGGCATTCGCGCAAAACTGAAAGTGCGAACCACCGCATTTAACCATGGGAAGAGGACTGGGAATATGGCTGAATATAAACAGTGTAGTTATTTCCTCTGCAAGACAATCAAACAAGTGAAATGTCGGTATAGGGACAAAGTGGAGTCGCAATTCAATAGCTCAGACACAAGACGTATGTGGCAGGGTCTACAGGAAATCACGGACTACAAAAAGAAAACCAGCCACGTTAAGGACACCGACGTCTCACTTCCAGACAAACGAAACACCTTGGTTGCCCGCTTTGAGGACAATACAGTGCCACCGTCGCGGGCCGCTAACAAGTACTGCGCCCCCCCCTCTCCTTCTCAATGGCCGATGTGAGTAAGACATTTAAAATTGTTAACCCTCGCTAGGCTTCTAGCCCAGACGGCATTCCTAGCCGCGTCCTCAGAGCATATGCATACCAGCTGGCTGGTGTCTATATGGACATATTCAATCACTCCCTATCCCAGTCCCCACATGCTTCAAGATGGCCACCATTGTTCCTGTACCCAAGAAGGCAAAGATGACTGAACTAAATGACTACCGCCCCATAGCAGCCTTCCCTGTAGCTCAGTTGGTAGAGCATGGTGTTTGCAACACCAGGGTTGTGGGTTCGATTCTCACGGGGGGTCAGCACAGAAAAAAAAAGTATGATATGTATGAAATTGTATGAAATGTATGCATTCACTACTGTAAGTCGCCCTGGATAAGAGCGTCTGCTAAATTACTAAAATGTAAATGTAAAAATAGCACTCACTTCTGTCATCATGAAGTGCTTTGAGAGACTAGTCAAGGATCATATCTCCTCCACCTTACTTGCCACCCTAGACCCACCTTAGCAATCGCCATCACAATGCCCTATCCCATCTGGACAAGAGGAATATCCATGTAAGAATGCTGTTCAATGACTATAGCTCAGCATTCAACACCATAGTACTCTTCAAGCTCATCATGAAGCTGGAGGCCTTGGGTATCAACCTGTGCAATTGGGTCCTGGACTTTCAGACGGGTCGCCCCCAGGTGGTGAAGGTAGGAAACAACATCTCCACTTCGCTGACCCTCAACACTGGGACCCCACAAGGGAGAATGCTCAACCCCCTCCTGTACTCCCTGTTCACCCATGACAGTATGGCCATGCACACCTCCAACTCAAACATCAAGTTTGCAGACGACACAACAGTAGTGGGCTTGATTACCAACAACGACGAGACAGCCTACAGGGAGGAGGTGAGGGCACTCAGAGTGTGGTGTTAGGAAAACAACCTCTCACTCAACGTCAATAAAACAAAGGAGATGATCGTGGACTTCAGGAAACAGCAGAGGGAGCACCCCCCTATCCACATCAAAGGGACAGTAGTGGAGAAGATTGAAAGTTTTAAGTACCTCGGCGTACACATCACAGACAAACTGAACCTCACGAGGCTGAAGAAATTTGGCTTGTCACCTAAAACCCTGACAAACTTTTACAGATGCACAATCGAGAGCATCCTGTCGGGCTGGTACGGCAATTTCACCGCCCTCAACCGCAAGGCTCTCCAGAGGGTGGTGCGGTCTGCACAACGCATCACCGGGGGCAAACTACCTGCCCTCCAAGACACCTACATCACTACACACCTACATGTCACAAGAAGGCCAAAAAGATCATTAAGGACAAAAACCATCCGAGTCACTGCCTGTTCACCCCGCCACCATCCAGAAGATGAGTTCAGTACAGGTGCATCAAAGATGGGACCGAGAGACTGAAAAACAGCTTCTATCTCAAGGCCATCAGACTGCTAAACAGCAATCACTAACTCAGAGAGGCTGCTGCCTACATAGAGACTCATATCACCGGCCACTTTAATAAATGGATCACTAGTCACTTTAAACAATGCCACTTTAATAATGTTAACATATCTCACATTACTCATCTCATATGTACATACTGTACCTTATACCATCTATTGCACCACGCCTATGCCGCTCATCCATATATGTACATATTCTTATTCCTCCCTTTAGATTTGTTTGTATTAGGTAGTTGTTGGTGAATTGTTAGATTACTTGTTAGATATTACTGCACTGTCGGAACTAGAAGCACAAGCATTTCAATAAACTCACATTAACATCTGCTAAGCATGTGTATGTGACCAATAAAATTTGATTTGATTTGTCCCATTCAGAGGGTGAATGAGCAAGACAAAATATTTAAGTGCCTTTGAACGGGTTATGGTAGTAGGTGGCACGAGCACTGGTTTGAGTGTGCCAAGAACTGCAACGCTGCTGGATTTTTCACGCTCAACAGTTTCCCGTGTGTATCAAGAATGGTCCACCACCCAAAGGACATTCAGCCAACTTAACACAACTGTTGGAAATATTGGAGTTAACATGGGCCAGCATCCCTGTGGAACGCTTTCGACACCTTGTAGAGTCCATCTCCCGACGAGTTGAGGTTGTTCTGAGGGCAAAAAGGGGTGCAACTCAATATAAGGAAGGTGTTCCTTATGTTTTCTCCACTCATTGTAAATGTAGAAACAACAAACCATGTAATATATTTATAAACATTCTGCCATGACCTTTAGGAGCCATACCTTAGTCATATATTTATAAACATTCTGCCAGGACCGTTAGGAGCCATACCTTAGTCATATATTTATAAACATTCTGCCAGGACCGTTAGGAGCCATACCTTAGTCATATATTTATAAACATTTTGCCAGGACCGTTAGGAGCCATACCTTAGTCATATATTTATAAACATTCTGCCAGGACCGTTAGGAGCCATACCTTAGTCATATATTTATAAACATTTTGCCAGGACCGTTAGGAGCCATACCTTAGTCATATATTTATAAACATTTTGCCAGGACCGTTAGGAGCCATACCTTAGTCTTTGCTCTCATGAAGGGAAATCCCACGCTGCATTGGAGGAAGTCTAAATCAACAAGACCACAGGAAATACCCTTCTCTTCCTTGAATAGAGAAACAAACAGGGAGGAAGGGACGGGGAGAGAGAGAGAGAGAGGGAGAGAGAGAGAGAGAGAGGAGGGAGAGAGGGACGGGGGCGACAGAAGCAAGGGAGGGAAGGGGGAGACAGAAGGGAGGGAGGGAGGGCCAGGGGAGAGAGAGAGAGAGAGAGAGAGAGAGAGAGAGAGAGAGAGAGAGAGAGAGAGAGAGTGAGAACCAAGGTGGAGGCAGCACAGAGAAAATATGATCACAGTGAAATACTCACTTCACAATATATAGCTGTGCCTGTGTGGAAATAACTTGTTGGAGGGGAAACAGACAGGGGGATGGGGGTGCAGAGAGAGAGAGAGAGACAGAGAGAACCATGGTGGAAGCAGTGAGAGGGGATCCAAGAGAAATTGAACAATGAACACTGCTGATAGAGCATGGCATCTCAATACAGTGTATATAGTTTACTGACTAGAGAGGAGTTAAGGAAAATGTCATATTTACTTCATGATGACCCAGTTTAAATCTTGTTCACAATGCAGGAACTACTACTACTACTAATAATAATAACACTATATGTATTCTATATAGCGCTTTTCATTACAAAGACAAAAAAAAAAAAAAAAAACAATTGAACAAAACCAATGTACAGTAGGGAGGGACGTGGCAGTTCTTGGGCAATGGTCTTTAGATGATGCAATAATATACAATGACTTCCATGAAACAGAAAGGAAAAGACAACAGTAAAAAAAAAAAAGATCTCTCTGTGGGACAGGACAGTAATAGGGAGGACAACCTCTATGTCCAGTGAACAAACTTCTGTGTCCCAAATGGTGTGTGTGTGTAAACACTAACCCTGAGAGGAGGAAGACACCAAACAGTGAGAGTTCACTAAGGGGCTGCTGTTTCTGTGTGTGTGTACAGGGGGGAACAACGTGTGTGTGTGTGTGTGTGTGTGTGTGTGTGTGTGTGTGTGTGTGTGTGTGTGTGTGTGTGTGTGTGTGTGTGTGCGGGGAGGGGTAATGTGTGTGTGTGTGTGAGCAGGGAGGGGTAATGTGTGTGTGTGTGCGCAGGGGGAGATGTGCGTGTGTGTGGGGGGAGACGTGTGTGTGTGTGTGGGGAGACATTGTGTGTGTGTGTGTGTGTGGGGGGGGGACATGTGTGTGTGTGTGTGTGTGTGGGGGGAGACGTGTGTGTGTGTGTGTGTGTGCGGGGGGAGACGTGTATGTGCGGGGGGAGACGTGTGTGTGTGGGGGAGACATTATGTGTGTGTGTGTGGAGACTACATATACAGTTGAAGTTGGAAGTTTACATACACATTGGTTGGAGTCATTAAAACTAGTTTTTCAACCACTCCACAAATTTCTTGTTAACAAACTATAGTTTTGGCAAGTTGGTTAGGACATCTACTTTGTGCATGACACAAGTCATTTTTCCAACAATTGTTTACAGACAGATTACTTAACCTCTATGGGCTAGGTGGGACGCTTGCGTCCCACCTACGTAACAGCCACTGCCAGCCTGTGGCGTGATTTTCAAAACCTTCAAAATCCTATTACTTCAATTTCTCAAACATATGACTATTTTACAGCCATTTAAAGACAAGACTCTCGTTAATCTAACCACACTGTCCGATTTCAAAAAGGCTTTACAACGAAAGCAAAACATTAGATTATGTCAGCAGAGTACCAAGCCAGAAATAATCAGACACCCATTTTTCAAGCCAGCATATAATGTCACCAAAACCCAGAAGACAGCTAAATGCAGCACTCACCTTTGATGATCTTCATCAGATGACAACCCTAGGACATTATGTTATACAATACATGCATGTTTTGTTCAATCAAGTTCATATTTATATCAAAAACCAGCTTTTTACATTAGCATGTGACGTTCAGAACTAGCATACCCCCCGCAGACTTCCGGGGAATTCGCTAACATTTTACTAAATTACTCACGATAAACGTTCACAAAAAGCATAACAATTATTTTAAGAATTATAGATACAGACCTCCTCTATGCACTCGATATGTCCGATTTTAAAATAGCTTTTTGGTGAAAGCACATTTTGCAATATTCTAAGTACATAGCCCAGGCATCACGGGCTCGCTATTTAGACACCCGGCAAATTTAGCACTCACCATAATCATATTTACTATTATAAAAGTTTGATTACCTTTTGTTGTCTTCGTCAGAATGCACACCCAGGACTGCTACTTCAATAACAAATGTTGGTTTGGTCCAAAATAATCCATCGTTATATCCGAATAGCGGCGTTTTGTTCGTGCGTTCCAGACACTATCCGAAATAGTAAAGAAGTGTCACGCGCATGGCGCAATTCGTGACAATAAAATTCTAAATATTCCATTACCGTACTTCGAAGCATGTCAACCGCTGTTTAAAATCAATTTTTACGACATTTTTCTCGTAGAAAAGCGATAATATTCCGACAGGGAACCTCCTTTTCGGCAAACAGAGGAAAAAATCCCAAAGGCGGGGGCGGTCGGGGTCACGCGCATAAGCCCAGTGTCCCTTGATCGGCCACTTGAGAAAGGCGATAATGTGTTTCAGCCTGGGGCTGGAATGACGACATTCTGTTTTTTCCCGGGCTCTGAGCGCCTATGGACGACGTGGGAAGTGTCACGTTAGAGCAGAGATCCTTAGTAAATGATAGAGATGGAAAAGAAGTTCAAGAAATGGTCAGACAGGCCACTTCCTGTAAAGGAATCTCTCAGGTTTTGACCTGCCATTTGAGTTCTGTTATACTCACAGACACCATTCAAACAGTTTTAGAAAATTTAGGGTGTTTTCTATCCATATGTAATAAGTATATGCATATTCTAGTTACTGGGTAGGAGTGGTAACCAGATTAAATCGGGTATGTTTTTTATCCAGCCGTGTCAATACTGCCCCCTAGCCCTAACAGGTTAACTGTATCACAATTCCAGTGGGTCAGAAGTTTACATACACTAAGTTGACTGTGCCTTTAAACAGCTTGGAAAATTCCATAAATGATGTCATGGCTTTAGAAGCTTCTGATAGACTAATTGACATCATTGGATTCAATTGGAGGTGTACCTGTGGATGTATTTCATGGCCAAAGAGAAAGATCATAATTTTTGGAGAAATGTCCTCTGGTCTGATGAAACAAAAATAGAACTGTTTGGCCATAATGACCATCGTTATGTTTGGAGGAAAAAGGGGGGAAAAGAACACCATTCAAACCGTGAAGCACGGGGGGGGGGGGAGGTGTGCGCGAGCAAGGAGGCCTACAAACCTGACTCAGTTACACCAGCTCTGTCAAGAGGAATGGGCCAAAATTCACCCAACTTATTGTGGGAAGCTTGTGGAAGGCTACCCGAAACGTTTGACCCAAGTTAAACAATTTAAAGGCAATGCTACCAAACACTAATTGAGTGTATGTAAACGTCTAACCCACTGGGAATTTGATGAAAGAAATAAAATATGAAATAATTCATCTCTCTACTATTATTCTGACATTTCACATTCTTAAACTTCTTATGGCTGGAATCCAGTTAGCGGGATCGATATAACAACAGCCAGTGAAAGTGTAGGGCGCCAAATTCAAAACAACAAAAATCTCATAATTAAAATTCCTCAAACATACAAGTTTTTTACACCAATTTAAAACTTTACTTCTTGTTAATCCAGCCACAGTGTCTGATTTCAAAAAGGCTTTACGGCGAAAGCAAACCATATGATTATGTTAGGTCAGCGCCTATACACAGAAAAACTGCCATTTTCCAGCCAAAGACAGGAGTCACAAAAAGCAGAAATAGAGATAACATTAATCACTAACCTTTGATGATCTTCATCAGATGACACTCATAGGACTTCATGTTACGCAGTACATGTATGTTTTGTTCGATAAAGTTCATATTTATATCCAAAAATCTCAGTTTACATTGGCGCGTTATGTTCAGTAATGTTTTGCCTCCAAAACACCCGGTGATTTTGCAGAGAGCCACATACATTTTCATAAATACTCATCATAAATGTTGATGAAAATACAAGTGTTATGCATGGAACTTTAGATAAACTTCTCTTTAATGCAACCGCTGTGTCAGATTTCAAAAAAGCTTTACCGAAAAAGCACACCATGCAATAATCTGAGTACGGCGCTCAGACACAAAAACATGCCATATAATATATCCGCCATGTTGGAGTCAACAATAGTCAGAAATAGCATTATAAATACTCACTTACCTTTGATGATCTTCATCAGAATGCACTCCCAGGAATCCCAGTTCCAAAATAAATGTTTGTTTTGTTCGATAAATCCATACTTTATGTCCAAATACCTCCTTTTTGTTCGCGCCTTCAGTTCACAAATCCAAATTCACGACGCGCAGGTCAGACGAAAACTCAAAAAAATCCATTACAGTTCGTAGAAACATGTTGTCATGACGTTGCCCTCTGGGTTTTCTATGCACCATCCCCCGACCTCTATACTTCTGACACAAGGCTGTTTGAAGGCGATCGTAAAATTCCAAAGGAGAATGTCCTGCCTCATGGCCACAGTATAAAGAGACAGAGTGGTTTCATGGAAAGAACAAAGGATTCTTCCACCTCACAGAATTGGAGAACCGAACGACATTTATGTTCTGGAGAAGGTATAAAAGATCGGTGAAGAATCCAGCTACGAACTGGTCCGCTTGGTATAATTTTGTGAGGCTCATTAGAGACAATATGGCCATATTACCATACAAAGGTTTATATACTAGCCTCAGCAATGAGACTTACATCTAATGGTTGTATAAAATTATTTAATAAGATTAAAGCTATTTGGAATATGTTGAGATGCTATGTACTGATGTTAATGTGAGAGAATTGTATTTCTGTACAAAGCTTAACTCAGTCATCGGCACGCCCCCAGGGACACAGACAGGACAAGGCGTCATGTGACAGCTTTTCTATGTTCAGCATAAAACCCCCACCCAGAATTTCTTTCTTCAGACCAGGCCTCCACTCCATTACGAGTTGGCCAATAGGTTTGACCATGCATCCCTCTACTGAAGTTTAACCATACCACATGGTTCAACTTTTAGACTATCGATACCGACAGAATAATAACAAGTCTTTGATATTAATTAATAGTCTGCAGCTAGAAATTCGGTATCATTGAACGCGAAGACCGACGAAACATCCATTCTATAATGACATGAACGAATGTTGCTTTGAAAGATCCATTCTAACCGAGAGAGAGAGAACGCGGACAGACTCTCCAACAGAAACAAACTTTTCAACAGAGATCCTGACGACACACTGAGCATAAATATATATACTGATTGTAATTGCTTCCGAATGAGTGAGCGTTCATGTGCAAAGTATTAGCATATCAATTGTTAATATTTATCAACTCTGTAGGGTCTTCTCAGCTGACCCCCCACTACTCTTTTGTTTAACAAGCCGCCATGCCGGTTTAGCCCACTAGGGAACATTCCTCCACCATTTCTTTGTAACGAAACCAACTGTTTTGTATGCTTTCTGTGAATTACTTAGTTTAGTAAATAAATGATTTTAAGACAATTGATGTATGGATGACTTAGTCAAGACTGGGTTCATGCAGATAAAAACAATTTACGACGTTTGGAATGAGACTGGACGAGGTAAAGAATACACCATTTAAACCAGAAGATAATCGGTCAGATACTATAATATAATATATAATGTTATAATATAGGAAAGTTATATTAGGAAAATTATAACTTTGTAATCTGAATATTTTCCTTGGTGCCCCGATCTCCTAGTTAATTACAGTTAAACGATTAATCAGTTTAATCGCATAATAATAATTACAGGGAGTTATTTGATAAACATGTCTTCAGTTTAATGGTGCCCCAAAGACACGACAATGTCAAACGATGTATAGAATCAATCTTTAGGATGTTTTTATCATAAATCTGCAATAAAGTTTCAACCGGAGAAATCCTTTGTCTTCAGAAATGCAATGGAACTGAGCTACCTCTCACGTGAGCGCGCATGGCTGAGGCTCATGCCCTGCTGGCAGTCCTCTCACTCAATGAGCTCTTATTCTCCCCCACTTCACAGTAGAAGCCTCAAACAAGGTTCTAAAGACTGTTGACATCTAGCCTTAGGAAGTGCAAAATTACCCCACAGACACTGTAGTTTGGATAGGCAATCACTTGAAAAACTACAAACCACTTCCTGGTTCGATTTTTTTCTCAGGTTTTTGCCTGCCATATGAGTTCTGTAATAGTCACAGACATCATTCAAACAGTTTTAGAAACTTCAGACTGTTTTCTATCCAAATCTACTAATAATATGCATATCTTAGCTTCTGGGCGTGAGTAGCAGGCAGTTTACTCTGGGCACATCAGTCATCCAAGCTACTCAATACTGCCACCATCCAGAAGAAGTTAAAATAAAGTGGTGATCCCAGTATCTCTACTTGCACATCATCATCTGCACGTCTATCACTCTAGTGTTAATGCTGTATTGTAATTATTTCGCCTCTATGGCCTATTTATTGCCTTACCTCCCTACTCTTCTACATTTGCACACACTGTACATAGATTTTTCTATTGTGTTATTATCTGTACGTTTGTTTATCCCATATGTAACTCTGTGTTGTTTTTGTCGCACTGCTTTGCTTTATCTTGGCCAGGTCGCAGTTGTAAATGAGAACTTGTTCTCAACTGGCCTACCTGGTTAAATAAAGGTGAATTTAAAAGATTTAAAATAAATAAACATTGTGTGTGTGTGTGTGGGGGGCATTGTATGTGTGTGTGGGGGGTGGAGACGTGTGTGTGTGTGTGTGTGTGTGGGGAGGTGGAGACATGATGTGTGTGCGGGGAGGTGAGACAATGTGTATGGGGGTGAGACATGATGTGTGTGTGTGGGGGGTGAGACATGATGTGTGTGGGGGGTGAGACGTGATGTGTATGTGTGCGGGGGGGTGAGACGTGTGTGCGGGGGGGTGGAGGCATGATGTGTGTATGGGGGGGTGAGACATGATGTGTGCGTTTGTGGGAGTGAGACATGATGTGTGTGGGGGGTGAGACATGATGTATGTGTTTGTGGGGGTGAGACATGATGTGTGCGTTTGTGGGTGGGAGGGGAGGAGGAAGATGGCGACGCATCACAACTTTGACAAATGTCTTAATTTAGGCCTGCAGTGAACCCTAACGCAGGTTTTAATCTTTTAAAATACTATTGTTATTGTCAGTTTGGAAAAGTCCTAAATTAACTGGTTACAGTAAAAAATATATTTTTTTTAACTAGCCAAGTCAGTTAAGAACAAATTATTATTTACAATGACGTCCTAACAGGGAACAGTGGGTTAACTGCCTTGTTCAGGGACAGAACGACAGATTTTTACCTCGTCAGCTCAGGGATTCAATCCAGCAACCTTTTGGTTACTGGCCCAATGCTCTAACCACTAGGCTACCTGCCACCACAGCATTCAATCGGGAGTCAACCGGTTACATCATTCAATCGGGAGTCAACCGGTTACAGCATTCAATCAGGAGTGAACCGGCTACAGTATTTAATCAGGTGTGAACTGGTTACAGTATTCATTAGGCAGTGAACTGGTTACAGTATTCATTAGGCAGTGAACTGGTTTCAGTATTCATTAGGGAGTGAACTGGTTACAGTATTCAATAGGGAGTGAACTGGTTACAGTATTCAATAGGGAACTACAGTGATTCCTAATGTCATGTGGACTTTACCTAGACTAGTAACTCCTGGATATGCTGCATATTTACCAGGGAGATTAGAGATACTGTATGCTGCATATTACCTCTCCCTCCTCTGCTCACACAATTAAGAGGAAAACAAATCCATACAACTATCACTATTACAAATTCTCCTCCTCCTCGTTTTGCCATAGTACCTACCAAACATTACCAGTCATTAGGATTTCCCTGCTCTGACACGTTGACGAGGAAACAGAACATCACTCCACACACCTATCATCCTGCCTCCCCTCCTCCTTCGACTCCCTGCTCCCCTTACTCAGCAGTTCCTCCAGGCCGGGGTGGGGTGGGTGTTAGGGTGGGGCTGTGCCCTTAGTCTTCATTAAATCAGCTAACATAGCAAAAATCCTTTACTATGTACATACTCAGTGAGCATAGCCTTGCTATTGAGAGAGGCCACCATAGGCAGACCTGGCTCTCGAGAGAAGAAAGGAAACAACTGCACTTCCTAACCTCCTACCAAATGTTTGACCACATTAGAGACATATTTTCCACAGATCACACAGAACCACAAAGAATTTGAAAACAAATCCAACATTGATAAAGTCCTATATATGTTAGATGAAATACCACAATGTGCAATCAGAGCAGCAAGATGTGTGGCCCGTTGCCATGACAAAAGGGCATCCAGAGGAGCACAAACAACATTGTAAATACAACCTATATTTATCTGTTTATTTCACTTGCTTTGGCAATGTACTTGCTTTGGCATAAGTTTCCCATGCCAATAAGGCACTTTGAATTGAAATAAATTCAGGGGGGGGGGGGGTCAGCCTGTTTCCCCATCACCCACCTGGCAGGGTGGAGTGAGAGAATAGAGCAGAGCAGACATGTGGCTTTCCTTTCTCTGTGGGGAGACTAGGGAATAGAGGACTACTGTCTGTTTGTTCATCTCTCTATCTCTCAATCTTTCACTGGTGTTTCCCCCATGTCTTTCTCCTCATTATTGTATCCCCAAACCACACATATCTCTGAGTCACTTCTCTTTTCAGTTCGCTGCAGCTAGCGACTGGAACGAGCTGCAACAAACACTCAAACTGGACAGCTTTATCTCTTCATTCAAAGACTCAATCATGGACACTCTTACTGACAGTTGTGGCTGCTTTGCATGATGTATTGTTGTCTCTACCTTCTTGCCCTTTGTGCTGTTGTCTGTGCCCAATAATGTTTGTACCATGTTTTGTGCTGCTGCCATGTTGTGTTGCTACCATGTTGCCATGTTGTGTTGCTACCATGTTGTCATGTTGTGTTGCTACCATGTTGTCATGTTGTGTTGCCATGTGTTGCCGCCATGCTGTTGTTGTTGTCTTAGGTCTCTGTTAATGTAATGTTGTGGTGTCTCTCTTGTCGTGATGTGTGTTTTGTCCTATATTTTTATTTTATTTTAACAGTTTAATCCCAGCCCCCGTCCCCGTAGGAGGCCTTTTGCCTTTTGGTAGGCCGTCATTGCAAATAAGAATTTGTTCTCAACTGACTTGCCTAGTTAAATAAAGGTTAAATAAATAAATGTTTAAAATCCATGCCAAAGACTCTAATTGGCTAAAGGCTTGAGTGTTCGCAAATGTTTTTCTTCTGAGTCTTTAGTTCAGTTAAAAAATGCCCCAACTTTCCGTATTTAGACTTTGATATGAGCTTGCCACAGCAGGACTTGGCAGAAATGGTTCTCTAAATCACAACACCGCTCTGGTTACATGTCCTCAAACTAGTACCACACCATCCTGGTCCCACACAATGTTTATAGTCAGAACCTCTGCTATAGGCGTTTGTTTACTTCTTACTTTACCACAACAACCTGTAGCAGAGGTTCTGACTATCACAAACCTCGGACCTGTCATGATGAACATAAGATTCCAAAACATAAACCCTGTGCTCCCACAAAAAAGTACAAATAAGCACACCACCCACCTCCACCTCATAATCCTGTGCTTCTGTGTGTGGCAGTGTGACGACAGACCTACGTTCAAATACTATTTGAAACAATTTATAATACTTCCGCTGGGCTTAATTGTGCTTGCCTGGTGCAATGGAACCAAGAGAATAGTCATTAAAGTGCCAACCCCACTCTGAGGAGTGAGATGAGCTTCTGAAACTAATTCACCTCCCTGGTTTTCAGACAGCTCTGGTTGCAAGAACAACAGAGAGATAACCAGACCACCGCTCTTAAAAACGGGGGGAACGGGAGTTCACACTCAGCTCCACACACACCGCACACACAGAGTGAGAAAGAGCCTCAGAGGAGGAGCGGGAGCTGACCCTAACAGAACCTTAGCGGAGCAGAGAGAGGTCACATGAACACCTCTGAATTCTACCAGCAGGCAGAAGTAATTACAAAAGTCAATAGCTGTGTTCGAATACTCATACTAACCATAATATTTGTGACGTGAATTGAGTATATAGTATGCTTATTGGTCATAGTATGTATGTAGTTAGTGACCCAAAAGTTCCCGGATGTCGTACTAAATTCACCAAAATATGAAGTATACACGCAGAGCACACTATTTCTGTACTTTAGGGCCCATAATGCAATTCTTCAGGAAATGGGTGTGGCTTCACATCATTTTCAGATTTGAAGAAAATGGCTGAAAATATGCAGCCGAAGTACAACGAGAGCAGATACAAATTCATTGCTTTAACTAATTATGACAAATGTGAAGAAAATGTTGAGCAATGTAATAAAGTTATGTTGGCTGACAATTTGTTAGCTACGGTGTCCTTACGAACCACATCGCATAACATTACAGCAGTATGTACCGGTACGTTGTTAGCTAGCTACCTAACGTTAGATGGCTACATATACATCAAACTTGCCAGTATATTAACTATAGGCTATCTAACTACCCAACTTTAATTGATTTGATTATTTCCGTCATTCTTAGCTTAGCTAAATGGTATAGTCGCTGTGTGTTCTCAATGGACATTTGGGTGCTTTCGTAAATTCGCTCTGGCTATCTACTCCAATTTCAGAGCACTCTATTCTGTGCTCTGGTACACTTAGACAAATGAATTCACGAGCGCTCAACACCCGTTGAATATGGCCCGTGTCAGTAAACGTTGGCAAAAAAAACGTAATTCAATTGTTAGCAGCAGCACAGTTGCAGTCACCAACGCTCTGGATAACATGAAAACTGCCTAACCAGCTCTAGGGCGAGTAAAATGGTAAGAGTGGTCTCATTTGTGTCTGGAAGTAGCTAGCAAGCTAGCCAACGTTAGCTTGGGTGCTTGACTGCCGTTGTAACGTCAGAACGCTCAAATCAACCCTACTCCTCGGCCCAAGCGTCCAGTGTACACTCCGATAGCGAAACGCTCTAAATTTACGAGTGCACTCTGGCACTTCAGATTGAATTTAAAAACACACCCAAAGTCGTAAAATGTCTAACAATAATTTGTTATGCTAACTAGCAAGAGTTTGCATAGCAAATCAAATCAAATGTATTTATATAGCCCTTCTTACATCAGCTGATATCTCAAAGTGCTGTACAGAAACCCAGCCTAAAACCCCAAACAGCAAGCAATGCAGGTGTAGAAGCACGGTGGCTAGGAAAAACTCCCTAGAAAGGCCAAAACCTAGGAAGAAACCTAGAGAGGAACCAGGCTATGAGGGGTGGCCAGTCCTCTTCTGGCTGTGCCGGGTGGAGATTATAACAGAACATGGCCAATATGTTCAAATGTTCATAAATGACCAGCATGGTCAAATAATAATAATAATCACAGTTGTCGAGGGTGCAACAAGTCAGCACCTCAAGAGTAAATGTCAGTTGGCTTTTCATAGCCGATCATTGAGAGTATCTCTACCGCTCCTGCTGTCTCTAGAGAGTTGAAAACAGCAGGTCTGGGACAGGTAGCACGTCCGGTGAACAGGTCAGGGTTCCATAGCCGCAGGCTACAGTATGTACAGTATACAGTATACTGTATACTGTACAGTATACAGTATTTTAGAATACTGTAAACGAACAGCATCAACTTCCAGTAGACAGACGAAGAGCTAGTACACTTAACTGAAAGGATACTGTTCGTTTACAGTATTCTAAAATGAACTAAAAGTATATAGTATATACTCATTAATCTCTGCCCCTTTTTAAAATTTTCGTCTAAAATGACATACCCAAATCGAACTGCCTGTAGCTCAGGCCCTGAAGCAAGGATATGCTTATTCTTGGCACCATTTGAAATGTGAAATTAATGTAGGAGAATGTAACACAATAGATCTGGTAAAAGATAATACAAAGAAAAAAAAAACGTTCTTTTGTATGTTTTTTGTACCATCATCTTTGAAATGCACTTCCGGCCCCGACAGAGATGGCCGCCTCGCTTCGCGTTCTTAGGAATCTATGCAGTATTTTGTTTTTTTATGTGTTATTTCTTACATTGTAACCCCAGGTAATCTTAGGTTTTTATTACATACAGTCGGGAGGAACTATTGGACATAAGAGCAACGTCAACTTACCAACATTACGACTAGGACTACGACTTTCCCAAAGCGGATCCTCTGTTTTGCCCACCACCCAGGACAATGGATCGGATCCCAGCCGGTGACCCAAAACAATGACGCCGTAGAAGGGGCAGATGGAGCGGTCTTCTGGTCAGGCTCCGTAGACGGGCACATCGCGCACCGCTCCTGAGCATACTACTCGCCAATGTCCAGCCTCTTGACAACAAGGTGGACGAAATCCGTGCAAGGGTAGCCTTCCAGAGAGACATCAGAAACTGTAACGTTCTTTGTTTCACGGAAACATGGCTCACTCAAGACATGCTATCGGAGTCGGTACAGCCAGCTGGTTTCTTCACGCATCGTGCCGACAGAAACAAGCATCTTTCTGGTAAGAAGAAGGGCGTGGGTGTATGCCTTATGGTTAACGAGACGTGGTGTGATCATAACAACATATAGGAACTCAAGTCCTTCTGTTCACCTGACTTAGAATTCCTCACAATCAAATGCCGACCGCATTATCTACCTAGAGAATTCTCTTCGATTATAATCACAGTCGCATATATCCCCCCCCCCCCAAGCAGACACATCGATGGCCCTGAACAAACTTCATTTGACTCTATGTAAACCACATATCCTGAGGCTGCATTTATTGTAGCTGGGGATTTTAACAAGGCTAACCTGAAAACAAGGCTTCCTAAATTCAATCAGTATATCGATTGCGCTATCAGGGCTGGCAAAACTCTAGATTATTGTTATTCTAACTTCCGCGATGCATATAAGGCCCTCCCCCGCCCTCCTTTCGGAAAAGCTGACCACGACTCCATTTTGTTGCTTCCAGCCTATAGACAGAAACTAAAACAGGAAGCTCCCACACTCAGGTCTGTTCAACGCTGGTCCGACCAATCGGATTCCACGCTTCAAGATTGCTTCAATCACGTGGACTGGGATATGTTTCGCATTGCGACGAACAACAACATTGATGAATACGCTGATTCGGTGAGCGGGTTTATTAGCAAGTGCATCGGCGATGTCGTACCCACAGCGTCTATTAAAACATTTCCAAACAAGAAACCGTGGATTGATGGCAGCATTCGCGCAAAACTGAAAGCGCGAACCATTGCTTTTAATCAGGGCAAGGTGACCGGAAACATTTTTATTTATTTATTTTATTTCACCTTTATTTAACCAGGTAGGCTAGTTGAGAACAAGTTCTCATTTGCAACTGCGACCTGGCCAAGATAAAGCGTAGCAATTTGACACATACAACAACAGAGGAATGACACATGGAATAAACAAAACATACAGTCAATAATACAGTAGAACAAAAGAAAACAAAAAGTGTATATACAGTGAGTGCAAATGAGGTAAGTTAAGGCAATAAATAGGCCATGGTGGCAAAGTAATTACAATATAGCAATGAAACACTGGAATGGTAGATGTGCAGAAGATGAATGTGCAAGTAGAGATACTGGGGTGCAAAGGAACAAGATAAATAAATAAATATAGTATGTGGATGAGGTAGGTAGATAGATGGGCTGTTTACAGATGGGCTATGTACAGGTGCAGTGATCTGTGAGCTGCTCTGACAGCTGGTGCTTAAAGCTAGTGAGGGAGATATGAGTCTCCAGCTTCAGAGATTTTTCAGTTCGTTCCAGTCATTGGCAGCAGAGAACTGGAAGGAAAGGCGGCCAAAGGAGGAATTGGCTTTGGGGGTGACCAATGAGATATACCTGCTGGAGCACATGCTACGAGTGGGTGCTGCTATGGTGACCAGTGAGCTGAGATAAGGCGGGGCTTTACCTAGCAGAGACTTGTAGATAACCTGTAGCCAGTGGGTTTGGCGACGAGTATGAAGCGAGGGCCAACTAACGAGAGTGTACAGGTCGCAATGGTGGGTAGTGTATGGGGCTTTGGTGACAAAACGGATGGCACTGTGATAGACTGCATCCAGTTTGTTGAGTAGAGTGTTGGAGGCTATTTTATAGACGACATCACCGAAGGTAGCTTTGTTGCGAAATAGGAAGCCGATTCTAGATTTAATTTTGGATTGGAGATGCTTAATGTGAGTCTGGAAGGATAGTTTACAGTCTAACCAGACACCCAGGTATTTGTAGTTGTCCACGTATTCTAAGTCAGAGCCGTCCAGTGTAGTGATGCTGGACGGGCGAGCAGGTGCGGGCAGTGATCGATTGAATAGCATGCATTTAGTTTTACCTGCGTTTAAGAGCAGTTGGAGGCCACGGAAGGAGAGTTCTATGGCATTGAAGCTCGTCTGGAGGTTAGTTAACACAGTGTCCAAAGAGGGGCCAGAAGTATACAGAATGGTGTCGTCTGTGTAGAGGTGGATCAGACAATCACCAGCAGCAAGAGCAGCATCATTGATTTATACAGAGAAGCGAGTCGGCCCGAGAATTGAACCCTGTGGCACACCCATAGAGACTGACAGAGGTCCGGACAACAGGATTTGACACACTGAACTCTATCAGAGAAGTAGTTGGTAAACCAGGCGAGGCAATCATTTGAGAGACCAAGGCTGTCGAGTCTGCCAATAAAAATTTGGTGATTGACAGAGTCGAAAGCCTAGGCCAGGTCGATGAATACGGCTGCACAGTAATGTCTCTTACCGATGGCGGTTATGATGTCGTTTAGGACCTTGAGCGAGGCTGAGGTGCACCCATGACCAGCTCTGAAACCAGATTGCATAGCGGAGAAGGTACGGTGGGATTGGAAATGGTCGGTAATCTGTTTGTTAACTTGGCTTTTGAAGACCTTAGAAAGGCAGGGTAAGATAGATAAACATTACTGAATACAAACAGTGTAGCTATTCCCTCCACAAGGCAATCAAACAAGCTAAGCATCAGTATAGAGACAAAGTAGAGTCGCAATTCAACGGCTCAGACATGAGAGGTATGTGGCAGGGTATACAGTCAATCACGGACTATAAAAGGAAAATCAGCCCGGTCGCGGAACCGGATGTCTTGCACCCAGACAGACTAAACAACTTCTTTGCTCGCTTTGAGGAAAATACAGTGCCACTGACACGGCCCGCTACCAAAACCTGCGGGCTCTCCTTCACTGCAGCCGACGTGAGCAAAACATTTAAACGTGTCAACCCTCGCAAGGCTGCTGGCCCAGACGGCATCCCCAGCCGCGTCCTCAGAGCATGTGCAGACCAGCTGGCTGGTGTGTTTACGGACATATTCAATCAATCCTTATCCCAGTCTGCTGTCCCCACATGCTTCAAGAGGGCCACCATTGTTTCTGTTCCCAAGAAAGCTAAGGTAACTGAGCTAAATGACTACCGCCCAGTAGCACTCACTTCCGTCATCATGAAGTGCTTTGAGAGATTAGTCAAGGACCATATCACCTCCACCCTACCTGATACCCTAGACCCACTCCAATTTGCTTACCGCCCCAATAGGTCCACAGACGATGCAATCGCAATCACACTGCCCTAACCCATCTGTACAAGAGGAATACCTACGTAAGAATGCTGTTCATCGACTACAGCTCAGCATTTAACACCATAATATCGTCATCAAGCTCGAGACCCTGGGTCTCGACCCCACCCTGTGCAACTGGGTCCTGGACTTCCTGACGGGCCGCCCCCAGGTGGTGAGGGTAGGTAACAACATCTCCACCCCGCTGATCCTCAACACTGGGGCCCCACAAGGGTGCGTTCTCAGCCCTCTCCTGTACTACCTGTTCACCCATGACTGTGTGGCCATGCACACCTCCAACTCAATCATCAAGTTTGCAGACGACACTACAGTGGTAGGTTTGATTACCAACAACGACAAGACGGCATACAGGGAGGAGGTGAGGGCCCTCGGAGTGTGGTGTCAGGAAAATAACCTCACACTCAACGTCAACAAAACAAAGGAGATGATCGTGGACTTCAGGAAACAGCAGAGGGAGCACCCCCCTATCCACATCAACGGGACAGTAGTGGAGAGGGTAGAAAGTTTTAAGTTCCTCGGCGTACACATCACGGACAAACTGAAATGGTCCAACCACACAGACAGCGTGGTGAAGAAGGCGCAGCAGCGCCTCTTCAACCTCAGGAGGCTGAAGAAATTCGGCTTGTCTCCAAAAACACTCACAAACTTTTACAGATGCACAATCGAGAGCATCCTGTCGGGCTGTATCACCGCCTGGTACGGCAACTGCTCCGCCCATAACCGTAAGGCTCTCCAGAGGGTAGTGAGGTCTGCACAACGCATCATCGGGGGCAAACTACCTGCCCTCCAGGACACCAACACCACCCGATGTCACAGGAAGGCCAAAAAGATCATCAAGGACAACAACCACCCGAGCCACTGCCTGTTCACCCCGCTATCATCCAGAAGGCGAGGTCAGTACAGGTGCATCAAAGCAGGGACCGAGAGAAAAACAGCTTCTATCTCAAGGCCATCAGACTGTTAAACAGCCATCACTAACATTGAGTGGCTGCTGCTAACATACTGACTCAACTCCAGCCACTTTAATAATGGGAAAATGTATGTAATAAATGTATCATTAGCCACTTTAAACAATGCCACTTTTACATGTTCACATACCCTACATTTCTCATTTATTTATTTTATTTATTTCACCTTTATTTAACCAGGTAGGCAAGTTGAGAACAAGTTCTCATTTACAATTGCGACCTGGCCAAAATAAAGCAAAGCAGTTCGACAACATACAAAAACACAGAGTTACACATGGAGTAAAACAACATACAATCAATGATACAGTAGAAAAAAAAATAATCTCATATGTATATACTGTACTTTATACCATCTATTGCATCTTGCCATCTTGATGTAATGTATCACTAGCCACTTTAAACAATGCCACTTTTATATGTTTACATATCCTACATTACTCATCTCATATGTATATACTGTACTCTATACCATCCACTGCATCTTGCCTATGCCGTTCTATACCATCACTCATTCATATATTTTTTTATGTACATATTCTTATTCATTCCTTTACACTTGTGTGTATAAGGTAATTGTTGTGAAATTGTTAGGTTAGATTACTCGTTGGATATTACTGCATTGTCGGAACTAGAAGTACAAGCATTTTGCTAGACTCGCATTAACATCTGCTAACCATGTGTATGTGACAAATAAAAACTTGATTTGATTTTGCAAGAGAAAGGCCATAATGTATTATTTGAGCCCAGGTGCAATTTAGATTTTGGCCACTAGATGGCAGCAGTGCATGTGCAAAGTTTTAGACTGATCCAATGAATTTCTGTTCAAATTTTGGATCAAGATGGCACAAATTTGCCTAATTGGTTAATTAACAACTTTTCATGTTAAAAATGTTGCACTCTCCTCAAACAATAGCATGGTATACTTTCACTGTAATAGCTACTGTGAATTGGACATTGCAGTTAGATTAACAATAATTTAAGCTTTCTGCCAACATCAGATATGTCCGTGGAAATGTTCTTCTTACTTACAACTTCATGTTAATCGCATTAGCCTACGTTAGCTCAACCGTCCCATGGATGGGACACCGATCCCGAATAAGTTTTAAGAAGCTGCTAGGTTGAGAGACTTTTTGTTTAAGAAGCTGATAGGTAGAGGGATCAGTGGGACCAGGAAGTCACAGACAGGAAGGGAACAATATTAAAAGAGGACACAGGAGTCTCTCACAGCCAGACCTGCGTTCAAATATTATTTGAAATATTTAAAATACTTTGCCTGGAGTGCCAGGTGGGTGGGGTTTGCACTTTCTGGACTGTTCCATTGGATCCATTGCAACAGGCAAGCTCAATCAAGTAAAGCTAATATACATTATATATTCTAAAGTATTTGCGATAATTTCAAATAGTATTTAAAACCAGGTCTGCAGGAGTCTCACACACAGCAACAGCCTTAGTCTGACGACTGTAGAAGGCATAAGCTGTGTTCGAATACCCATACTAGCATACTGTATACTACACACTCAAACAGACTACCTCAACCTATTAGCTTCCCAGACAAAGAAAGAGTCTGTTACAGAAGGTAAACCAATACTAAACCTGAAGTTAATAGTTCATTCAATTAGCCAGGTGAAACTAAAACCCTTCAAATATTATTTTTGCAATATTTAGGTCAAATATTATTGTGCATATTAGATTGAATTTATATTCAATGTCCATTCATCTCCCTCCCTCTTTCCTAAGCTTTGACTGACATGGCATCTCTTTCCAGTATGATTAGGTCTGTTCTGCTGGCATTACAAAAACTGAGGCTGTGTCCCCATTCTCCACTCACCTTCCATTCACGTGCACACTTCCCTTCCATACAGTTTCACACTCCCCATCATGGAATTAAAAGTAATTGGATTCGTGTAGAGTAAGCATTGGCTAGAGAAACATGGCATCTTACTCAGGTCTGACTAGGTCTGTCTGCTGTTATCTTATGTAACAACAACTGACAGGGAACAGAAAGACAGACAGCACACTAACCTAACCTCTAGCCTAGAGCCAACGCCCTTCCCCCTGTTCTGGGAAACACATTTACAGTTACAGTTTCGGGGAAAAAGTCTGGGCTTAAATGTGGAGGTTCACAATCAGATATACTATGAATGCTGGAAAATACTGGCTCAAATATGTTTCACGTCATAACGCATAAGCTGTGTTCGAATACTCATAATTACTGCACTAACCATACTATTTGTGATATAAATTGAGTATGCTTAATGGTCATAGTATGGATATAGTTAGCATGCCAAAAGTTCACTGATGTCGTACTACATTTGCCAAAATGCGAAGTATACAAGCAGTGGACATTAGTTCTGTGCTTTTAGGGCCCATAATGCAATTCTTCCAAAAATGGGCATGGCTTCACATCGTTTTCAGATTTTAAGAAAATGGCGGAAGTCCAACGAGAGTGGACACAAATTCATTGCTTTAACTAAGTATGACAAATGTGAAGAAAATGTTGAGCAATGTAATAAAGTAATAACTTTTCAAATAAGTTACCTTACACGTTATATTGGCTGACAATTTGTTAGCAACGCTATCCGTACGAACCACATAGCATATCATTACAGCAGTATGTACCGGTATGTTAGCTAGCTACCTAACATTAGTAGGCTACGAATATATCAAGCTTGCCAGTATAGTACCTATATGCTATCTAAACCAACGTTTATTGACTTGATCATTCCTGTCATTCTTAGCTTAGCTAAGTGGTATAGTTGTTTTGTGTTCTTAAATTACTTTTGGGTGCTTTTGTAAATTTGCGCTGGCTATCTACTCTGATTTCAGAGCGCTCTCGTCTGAGTATACCAGAGCGCAGTCTAACTGATGAATTGACGAATGCTCAACACCGGTTGAATATGGCCGGTGTCAGTAAACATTGGCAAAAAAGCGTAATTCAATTGTTGCCAGCAGCACAGTTACAGTCAACAACGCTCTGGATAACCAGCTCTGCTAAGGCAAGTAAAATGGTCAGAGTGAGGTGTTCTCTCATTTGTGTCTGGAAGTAGCTAGCAAGCTAGACGTCAATCAGTTAGCCTGGGTGCTTAACTGTTGTTGTAAGATCACAACGCTTGAATCAACCCTAATCTCCTGCCAGTGTCCAGAGTGCGCTCTCAACGCTCCGACAGCGAAACGCTACGCCCAGAGCGCAGTCTAAGCACACTCCGGCACGTCAAATTGAATTTAAGAACACACCCAAAGTCGTATAATGTCTAGCTAGTCATTTGTTATGCTAACAAGCAGGCAAGAGGTTGCATAACAGCATCAACTTCCGGTAGACAGGCGAAGCACTAGGACGCTCAGCTGAAAGGATACCGTTTGTTTACAATATACTAAAATCAACTAATAGTATATAGTATGTAGTATATACTCATTAAGTATGTAGTATACGTTATGTTAGTATGGGTATTCGAACACATCTATAGCCTCAGCGATGGTGTTGTTGAAACATAGCCTCAGTGAATGGTGTTGTTGAAACATAGCCTCAGTGAATGGTGTTGTTGAAACATAGCCTCAGTGAATGGTGTTGTTGAAACATAGCCTCAGTGAATGGTGTTGTTGAAACATAGCCTCAGTGAATGGTGTTGTTGAAACATCGCCTCAGCGAATGGTGTTGTTGAAACATAGCCTCAGCGAATGGTGTTGTTGAAACATAGCCTCAGCGAATGGTGTTGTTGAAACATAGCCTCAGCGAATGTGTTGTTGAATGAGGAGTATTTTAGTTAGGTCTTGTGCTCTTGTTAGAGTTGCATAATTCTGGAAACTTAGCCAAAATTCCGAGATTTTAAAGAATTTGCAGTTGTGAGATACCCAGTTGTAGGGTTCCCTTTCTGATTATTTCCTCCTGATTGCTGGAATCTTCCATTTCCTACAGTAACCACTGATCAACTGTTAATTGAACTTTCCCAAAACGTATTTATTTCAAAGAAACACTAGACATGAGCCCTAAAATGTAAACAACCGACATTTCAACATGCAAATAAACATGCACAACAATAGTCATGAAGAGACAACAGCAGAATGAAAAGACAGAACAACCAATCAATGTATGAAACCTTTCACACAACAGCCCCCACTTACAACAACAACAATAGAACAACAACCAACCTTCTGCCAGTAGTTGATATAGAAGACATCCCTGGAGAAGTTGAAGTAGATGTTGGTGTCGTAGGCATCGTCCCCTGCGTTGGAGATGGTCACGTTCAGAGAGACGTTCCTCACTCCTCCTAGGGCCAGATGGGACCGCACGTGGAGCCTAGACGCAGGAATGGAATAATTACTTATATTTGATAGGGACAGAATCAGTTAAAAGATTGTGAGACGTTCCGTACGTTCCTCACTCTTGCCAAGACTAGAGGGGGATGGATATGGAGCCTGGTAGAGAATATTATGGTCATTCAGAAGAAGCTTTCTTTCTTTTCTAAAGGTATTACTCTCAGTTATAAGTTATTATGAGAACTACAATGGAGTTATATGAGAGATTTTCACTCCACACACAAGCAAAGGACAGTAGTAATATATAACTAAGCTGTTATACTAGTAGTAATACCACTGAACCACTGAATTACAACAGCTTTTGGTTTCCAAAGGTCCACACTGCAAATGATTCATACAAGAGGAAAAGGACCTCCCTCACTAAATATGGAGAAAGCATGGATGGCTTGCAATGACAACGAGAGCCAATGAGCACGCATCATAGTTCCACTGACCACACCCACACCTCAGTGTGTACAGCATGACCTCAGTCTTCTTTCATAGCGGAGTGGTAAGCAGAGGCCAAAAGAGAATGCGTGCTAGCACACACACACAATCTTGTACAACTAACCTTGTGGGGATACACAATTCAGTCCCATTCAAAATCCTACTTTTCCTAACCCCTATCCTAACCCGTACCCTAACCTTAACCCGAAAACCTAACCTTAACCCTAAATCTAACCCTAGCCCCTAACCCTAATTCTAACCATAACCCTAAACCCCCTAGAAATAGCATTTGACTTTGTGGGGACCAACAAAATGTCCCCAGTTGATCAAATTTTTGTTAATTTACTATTCTTGTGGCTGACTTCTGGTCCTGAGAAATATAGTTAAACACGTCCAAAACATACACACGAATAGATATGATATAAACCAAGTGAGTGGTCAAACAGAGGAACAGACAGTGTGTGTGTGTGTGTGTGTGTTTTTACCCAGAAAGCAGCAGTTTCCCATGGAGCCTCAGGTCAGCAGCACAGTCATCAGACAGGCAGTTCCTCTCAAACCATGTCTAGAAGAGGAAACATAACAGAGAGTAATCGAAAAATAACTAAATTGATCAATCTTCCAAAATCCACTCAAGGAAAGAAAACACAGTGGTAACATGAGGTGGTAACTGAAACCACCTCATAACAATAATCTGAGGTTATTTCTTTAAGGTCATTTCTAGACATTCCTCTGCTAACACAGAGGAAGAAGAGACTTTGCTTTCAGGTACCAGTGTTAGAAATATTTTAAGAATCGACCCTCTAAAACTTAACCTGTTGGGGCTAGGGGGCAGTATTTGCACGCCCGGATAAAAAACGTACCTGATTTAAACTGGTTACTACTCTTGCCCAGAAACGAGAATATGCATATAATTAGTAGATTTGGATAGAAAACAGTCTAAAGTTTCTAAAACTGTTTGAATGGTGTCTGTGAGTATAACAGAACTCATATGGCAGGCCAAAACCTGAAAAGATTCCATACAGGAAGTGCCGTGTCTGACAATTTGTAGTCCTTCTGTTGCATCTCTATCGAAAAATACATTTACATTTAAGTCATTTAGCAGACGCTCTTATCCAGAGCGACTTACAAATTGGTGCATTCACCTTATAATATCCAGTGGAACAACCACTTACAATAGTGCATCTAAATCTGTGCTGTAACGTGACACTTTCTAAGGCTCCCATTGGCTCTCTAAAGCCGCCAGAAAGTGGAATGGGCTGTCTGCTGTCTCAGGGCAAAGTGCAACAGCTCTGTTTGTGAGTGGTCAGCCTGGGGACAGTGAGACTGAGATGCGCATTCATGAGAATTCTAAAAAAATGTCTTTCAGCCTTTGAATGAATACAACGTTGCCCGGTTGGAATATTATCGCTATTTTACGGGAAAAATAGCATAAAAATTTATTTTAAACAGCGTTTGACATGCTTCGAAGTACGGTAATGGAATATTTAGAAATATTTTGTCACGAAATGCGCTCGCACGTCACCCTTTGGATAGTGACCTGAACGCACGAACAAAACGGAGCTATTTGAATATAACTATGGATTATTTGGAACCAAAACAACATTTGTTGTTGAAGTTGAAGTCCTGGTAGTGCATTCTGACGAAGAACAGCAAAGGTAATCCAATTTTTCTAATAGTAATTCTGAGTTTAGTGAGTCCCAAACTTGGTGGGTGTCAAAATAGCTAGCCGTGATGGCCGAGCTATGTACTCAGAATATTGCAAAATGTGCTTTTGCCGAAAAGCTATTTTAAAATCTGACACCGCGATTGCATAAAGGAGTTCTGTATCTATAATTCTTAAAATAATTGTTATGTATTTTGTGAACGTTTATCATGAGTAATTTAGTAAATTCACCGGAAGTTTTCGGTGGGTATGCTAGTTCTGAACATCACATGCGAATGTAAAAAGCTGGTTTTTGATATAAATATGAACTTGACTGAACAAAACATGCATGTATTGTATAACATAACGTCCTAGGAGTGTCATCTGATGAAGATCATCAAAGGTTAGTGCTGCATTTAGCTGTGGTTTTGGTTTTTGTGACATATATGCTTGCTTTGAAAATGGCTGTGTGATTATTTTTGGCAGGGTACTCTCCTGACATAATCTAATGTTTTGCTTTCGCTGTAAAGCCTTTTTGAAATCGGACAATGTGGTTAGATTAACGAGAGTCTTGTCTTTAAAATGGTGTAAAATAGTCATATGTTTGAGAAATTGAAGTTATAGCATTTTTGAGGTATTTGTATTTCACGCCACGCGATTCCACTGGCTGTTGACTAGGGTGGGACGCTCGCCCAGGGAGGTTAAAGGAAATTCATCGGAACTAAAGATACTGTATGTTTCAGTCCCTGATTGAAAATAATTTACTTTCAACTCTGATTGACTCTCAGTAGAGGGTACTGCCGGAATTCGGGGGGTAAATCAGACCAGGACTCGAACCTGGATCCAGCGACTGTCAACCACACACCTTAGCCGTTACACCAAAACTCTTAGCATGGTCGCAAGGTGTTGTCACTATAGTATGTTGTGGGAGAAGATTCCAACCTACATATAGGCGACACAACAGCTGTAGCCTGTGACCTCATTCAACCTAAATATAGGCAAAACAACAGCTGTAGCCTGTTACCTCATTCAACCTATATATAAAGTTTACGTCGGAAGTTTACATACACTTAAGTTGGAGTCATTGAAACTCGTTTTTCAACTACGCCACAAATTTCTTGTTAACAAACTATAGTTTTGGCAAGTAGGTTAGGACATCTACTTTGTGCATGACAAGTAATTTTTCGAACAATTGTTTCTAGACAATTCCAGTAGGTTAGAAGTTTACATACACTAAGTTGACTGTACCTTTAAACAGCTTGGAAAATTCCAGAAAATGTCATGGCTTTAGAAGCTTCTGATAGGCTAATTGACATCATTTGAGTCAATTGGAGGTGTACCTGTGGATGTATTTCAAGGCCTACCTTCAAACTCAGTGCCTCTTTGCTTGACATCATGGGAAAACCAAAAGAAATCAGCCAAGACCTCAGAAAATAAATTGTAGACCTCCACAAGTCTGGTTCATCCTTGGGAGCAATTTCCAAACGCCTGAAGGTACCCCGTTCATCTGTACAAACAATAGTACGCAAGTTTAACATCTTGCATCTAGAAGTTCCGCTAGCGGAACGCCTCGCCAAATATCCAATGGAAGAAGGTGGCGCGAAATACAAATACCTCAAAAATGCAATAATTTCTATTTTTCCACCATATGACTATTTTACACCATTTGAAAGATAAGACTCTCGTTAATCCAACCACATTGTCCGATTTCAAAAATGCTTTACAGCGAAAGCAAAACATTAGATTATGTTAGGAGAGTACACAGCCAAAAATAATCACACAGCCATTTTCAAAGCAAGCATATATGTCACAAAAACCCAAAACACAGCTAAATGCAGCACTAACCTTTGATGATCTTCATCAGATGACACTCCTAGGACATTATGTTATACAATACATGCATGTTTTGTTCAATCAAGTTCATATTTACATCAAAAAACAGCTTTTTACATTAGCATGTGATGTTCAGAACTAGCATTCCCACCGAAAACTTCTGGTGAATTTACAAAATTACTCATCATAAACGTTGACAAAATACATAACAATTATTTTAAGAATTATAGATACAGAACTCCTTTATGCAATCGCGGTGTCAGATTTTAAAATAGCTTTTCGGCGAAAGCACATTTTGCGATATTCTATTCAGACACCCGCCAACTTCGGGGCTCACTAAACTCAGAATTACTATTAGAAAAATTGTATTACCTTTGCTGTTCTTCGTCAGAATGCACTCCCAGGACTGCTACTTCCACAACAAATGTTGTTTTTGTTCCAAATAATCCATAGTTATGTCCAAATATCCCCGTTTTGTTCGTGCGTTCAGGTCACTATCCAAAGGGTAACGCGCGAGCAAATTTCCAGACAAAAAAATTCAAAATGTTCCATTACGATAGAAGCATGTCAAACGCTGTTCAAAATCAATTTTTACGCTATTTTTCTCGTAAAATAGCGATAATATTCCAACCGGACAATGCTGTATTCATTCAAAAAGGCAGAGAAAAAATGGCGAGGTCTCGTGAATGCGCATCTCCAATCTCTCTGTCACCAGGCAGTCCACTGACAAATTGTTCTCCTGTTATCTGCCCAGAGACAGGAGACGCGTCAATCCGGTTTCTGAAGGCTTTAGAGAACCAATGGAAGCCTTCAGAAAGTGTCACGTAACAGCTCAGATACTGTAGTTTCGATAGAGAAGCAACAGAAGGACTACAAATTCGCAGAAAGGCCACTTCCTGCTTGGAATCTTCTCAGGTTTTTGCCTGCCATATGAGTTCTGTTATAGTCACAGACACCATTCAAACTGTTTTAGAAACTTGTTTTCTATCCAAATCTACTAATAATATGCATATTCTCATTTCTGGGCAAGAGTAGTAACCAGTTTAAATCGGGTACGTTTTTTTATCCGGCTGTGAAAATACTGCCCCCTATCCCAGACAGGATAAACACCATGGGATCACGCAGCCATCATACCGCTCAGGAAGGAGACGAGTTCTGTCTCCTAGAGATGAACATACTTTGGTCTGAAAAGTGCAAATCAATCCCAGAACAAAAGCAAAGGACCTTGTGAAGATGCTGGAGGAAACAGGTACAAAAGTATCTATATCCACAGTAAAACGAGTCCTATATCGACATAACCTGAAAGGCCGCTCAGCAAGGAAGAAGGCACTGCTCCAAAACTGCCATAAAAAACCCAGACTACGGTATGCAACTGCACATGGGGACAAAGATCATACTTTTTGGGAGAAATGTCCTCTAGTCTGATGAAACAAAAATGTAACTGTTTGGCCATAATGACCATCGTTATGTTTGGAGGAAAAAGGGGGACGCTTGCAAGCCGAAGAACACCATCCAAACCGTGAAGCACGGGGGCAGCAACATGTTGTGGGGGTGCTTTGCTGCAGGAGGGACTGGTGCACTTCACAAAATAGATAGCATCATGAGGGAGGAAAATTAGGTGGATATATTGAAGCAACATCTCAAGACATCAGTCAGGAAGTTAAAGCTTGGTCGCAAATGGGTCTTCCAAATGGACAACGACCCCAAGCATACTTCCAAAGTTGTGGCAAAATGGCTTAAGGACAACAAAGTCAAGGTATTGAAGTGGCCATCACAAAGCCCTGACCTCAATCATATATAAAATGTGTGGGCAGAACTGAAAAAGCCTGTGTGAGCAAGGAGGCATACAAACCTGACTCGGTTACACCAGCTCGGTCAGGAGGAATGGGCCAAAATTCATCTAACTTATTGTGGGAAGCTTGTGGACGGCTACCCGAAACGTTTGACCCAAGTTAAACAATTTCAAGGCAATCCTACCAAATACTAATTGAGTGTATGTAAACTTCTGACCGAATGGGAATGTGATGAAAGAAATACAAGCGGAAATAAATAATTCTCTCTACTAATTTTCTGACATTTCACATTCTTAAAATAAAGTGGTGATCCTAACTGACCTAAAACAGGGAATCTTTACTTGGATTAAATGTCAGGAATTGTGAAAACTGAGTTTAAATATATTTGGCTAAGGTGTATGTAAACTTCCGACTTCAACTGTAGGTAGCACAACAGCCGTAGCCTGTTACCTCATTCAACCTAGATATATGCAACACAACAGTTGTAGCCAGTTAACTCATTCAATCCAGGTTGTATCACAACCGACCGTGATTGGGAGTCCCATAGGGCGGGGCGCACATTTGGCCCAACATCGTCTGGGTTTGGCCGGTGTAGGCCGTCATTGTAAATAAGGTTTTGTTCTTAACTGACTTGCCTAGTTAAATAAAGGTAAAATAAAAAATAAAATACAATAAAACGTAGCTATAGGCACCACAATAGCTCTTGAACAGCTAATCAAAGCGCTACCCAGACCCCTCTTTACGCTGCTGCTACTCTCTGTTTATTATCTATGCATAGTCACTTTAACTCTACATACATGTACATATTACCTCAATTACATCAACTAACCAGTGCCCCCGCACATTGACTCTGTACCGGTACCCCCTGTATATAGGCTCACTTGTTATTTTACTGTTGCTGTTTAATTATTTATTACTTTTATTTTCTATTTTTTACTTATCTATTTTTTTACTTAACACTTATTTTTTTTATTTTTTTATTAACTTCTTAAAGCATTGTTGGTTAAGGGCTTGTAAGTAAGCATTTCATTGTAAGGTCTACGCCTGTTGTATTCGGCGCATGTGACAAATAAAATTTGATTTCAACCTAGAAATATGCAACACAACAGCTGTAGCCTGTTACCTCATTCAACCTAGATAATAGGCAACAACAGCTGTAGCCTGTTACCTCATTCAACCTAGATAATAGGCAACAACAGCTGTAGCCTGTTACCTCATTCTTTGCTGCCATCTTGTCTCCTTTCCTCCAGCGCAGTACAGGTGTGAGAGCAGGCAGGTCTTTGTCCAGGTGACCATTCACCACATGCTTCCCCAGGGTGTAGGCCACCTCAAAGGTGATGGCTGTGAATACGTCTTTCACGTCCTTCTGTAGAGACACAAAGAGAAACCAAATGGCAGTTCAAGCACAATGTAATTTCGGAACCCAGAACCAAATCTTGAATGCTCAGTTTGTTATGAGAAAGAGCCAGTGTTCAAGACCACCTAAAGCGAGACCGATTCAATACCAACTATACACCTCACTATATATAACAAAATATATGTATACAATACCATTCAAAAGTTTGTGGTCACTTAGAAATGTCCTTGTTTTTGAAAGAAAATCACATTTTTTGTCCATTAAAATAACATCAAATTGATCAGAAATACATTGTTAATGTTGTAAATGACTATTATAGCTGGAAACGGCAGATTATTTATGGAATATCTACATAGGCATACAGAGGCCCATTAACAGCAACCATCACTCCTGTGTTCCAATGGCACGTTGTGTTAGATAATCCAAGTTTATAATTTTAAAAGGCTAACTGATCATTAGAAAACTTTTTTGCAATTATGTTAGCACAGTTGAAAACTGCTGTTCTGATTAAAGAAGCAATAAAACTGGCCTTCTTTAGACTAGTTGAGTATCTGGAGCATCAGCGTTTGTGGGTTCGATTACAGGCTCAAAATGGCTAGAAACAAAGAACGTTCTTCTGAAACTTGTCAGTCTATTCTTGTTCTGAGAAATGAAGGCTGTTCCATGCGAGAAATTCCCAAGAAACTGAAGATCTCGTACAACGCTGTGTACTACTCCCTTCTTAGAACAGGGCAAACTGTCTCTAACCAGAATAGAAAGAGGAGTGGGAGGCCCCGGTGCACAACTGAGCAAGAGTACAAGTACATTAGAGTGTCTAGTTTGAGAAACAGACGCTTCACAAGTCCTCAACTGGCAGCTTCAAGAAAAGGTTAAGCCGAGCAAAATAACACAGACACTGGACAGAGGAACTCTGCCTAGAAGGCCAGTATCCCAGAGTTGCATCTTCACTGTTGACATTGAGACTGGTGTTTTGCAGGTACTATTTAATGAAGCTGCCAGTTGAAGACTTGTATTCACAATTTATTTTATTTTGAATTTATTACATATGCCGTGAAATTGACCCCATAGGTTTGGGATGAGTTGGACTGCAGAGTGAAGGAAAAGCAGCCAACAAGTGCTCAGCATTTGTGGGAACTCCTTCAAGACTGTTGGAAAAGCATTCCAGATGAAGCTGGTTAAGAGAATGCCAAGAGTGTGCAAAGCTGTCATCAAGGCAAAGGGTGGCTACTATGAAGAATCTCAAATATAAAATATATATACAAATATATATTTGTTTAACACTTTTTTGGTTACTACATGAATCTATGTGTTATTTAATAGTTTTGATGTTTATTATTCAATGTAGAAAATAGTACAAATAAAGAATGAGCAGGTGTGTCCAACTTTTGACTGGCACTGAATATAACAGAAGAATGAAATAAAACAAAACTGTTTGACATAGAAACACCAGATTTATCTGTTAAAAAAAACGTTATTAATGATGAAATAATGAAAAATATTAATAACATTCCACCCATGAGGCCAAAGAGGGCGCTTTTGTTCCTTGACTGCAGGAAAGGGTTGTTTCAAATAATCATTATCTGGTAAGTGGAACTGTGTTTTTTGTGATAATAATGCATTCTTTTTTTGTTTTTGCTCAATCTGATTGGGTGGGCAGGACCTGGCTCCCCAGTGGGTGGGCCTGTGTCCACCATGCAAACTCATGCCTACACCCCTTATGCAAACAGCACATGACTGAATTGCACATCACAAATAGACTACTAACCAAGACTTCAAACTACGTTTTTTCAATACCTGGTTTGCATACCCATTGTTGCCTTAGTTAGCATTTACTGGTAGATATCATACATTTAAACATCTTTCCTACCTAACGGCTACCGATGTCATTCTGTGAGATGATCCATGCCAAAACCAGTTGAGAGCTGCATACTCTTCCTGCCTGCAGACTATATTCTGCCGAAACTAGGCTGTGTGTGCTGCGCGCATATTCATATATTGCACGTGCTTTGCGACTGGGTAGTCCACTTTGTGCATAATTTCACTATTGTACTCCATAAATCGTATATCTCCACTACACTACTTTGATACGCATCAGTGGGGATTAAGAAGTGAGATTACAGTTGCTGTCCTTTGATCTTCACAAACCTGTCACACACTAAAGTCCTAGGTCCAATAGGTTCGCCACTGCACACACATTTCTAGAATAGATATAAAGGCTGTTAAGATATTAATGTTTCGAGAAAAGAGTGTATATATTTGGCCTGGCAAAGCAGTTTTATGTGCACATTGAATGAAAGCTGATAATTATGAGTTTTTTACTCCGCTGGTCTCGGGAAGAAATTACGAGTCCTTCCTGTCCGAGCCAAGACCAAGTACAAATGTATCCGACACAAGACCGAGACACTCAAAATGCTGAGTACTACAACCCTTTGAAAGAGCCCTATTATGTTAACATCAGATAAAGTCCTCTCTAGGTACTATCAATCTGAACCTGACTGGTTATAAAACAGTGTCACCCAAGCTTCAGAAGTGGATATGAGCTTCAGAAGACCATGCCAACCTCATCTTTACTGGGTCTGATATTTTCTCCACTCATTGTCCTTTCAGCTCAACGCAGCTCGGTTTGGATTGGCTCAGTAGCGTGAAGAGGGTAAATTTAATACATGTACTAAACAACTGGCATTGCATTGGCATGTACTGTACTCTTATCTTTTCCACTGTGAGACCATACGACCTGAGAGAACCATAGAGAAAGTGTTTCTTTTGGCACGGGACTTGGAAACAACGAAAAGCAAAAAAAAACATAAGCTCTGAATATGATCAAACCCCACGTCCTCATTAGAGAATACTGTTGGAAAAGGGACATGGGAAAATCACATCTTTCTCTCTTTTCTTTAATCTTTCCTGTCCATTAAACTTCACTCACTCAACCTTTAGAGAGCTAGAGACTCTGATGGTGAGGGGTTTGGCTCCATGTTACTGTCTGGTACCACTGACCAACCGGAGTGTCTCTCTTTGCCCATACTAGTGTCTGCCAGCTTGGAAACAAACCCCTCATGAGGGCTCCACGGTATTTTCTTCTCTGGTGGTCTCTTTCTCTCCCTCTCTCATTCCCGGTGGTTGTGCTCTCTCAATTTTTTGTTGTTGTTTCATTTTCCACCGTCCATCAATCCACCCATCCCCTTCCTCTTTCAGGCCATATAGGAGGCCTGAAGTTCTGTCTGGTTGGATTAACACATCAGCCCACACACACTTAAACACTCACACATTTAAACACTCACACACTGACATCCTCTGTGAAGGGGCGGCTGTCTGCTACCTAACAAAGTGAGAGAGTTATGGCAGGAAAGAGGAAAAGTGTGGATGTGGGCAGGACATGAGTCGCCAGAAACAGGCCCGGTTACAAGGCTTATTCCTGCATTGGGAGGGATAAAATACTGCAACCCGCCCCTATGATCATCAAGACCCAAATGAGAAACTTGACTAAAAATGTTATTGAATTATCCTCTTAGTACTATAGCTTACTTTGTCAAGCTTTTGGTAACGCACAGGTAGAAATACCAAGATATGCAGTCTTCTAAATGCTTTATCTGCTTTACTGTTGGTCATAAGTTATGAAGTCATTGTACTGTATGATTGAAGTAGTTTTTTGTGAAATGTCACATTAAGCACAACACAAATATAACTGAATATAATTTGATGGGTTTGGTTCCCAACCTTCCCGTATACAAAACTGACAAGGCTCAGTACCATGGACGGACTATAGAAATATAGTCAGCCGTGTTAAGCATGCCCAAGGAGTGTACTGTACAACTGCCTTGGTCAGAGGGGCTTTTCCTGCTCTAGTCATTCTATTTCCATGGGATGAGCACTGCTGACCCCTGACCTACCATCCATCATTAAACTGTCTCAGAGACAGAGGCTGTGATATCGTGGGAGATGGAGACAGAGGCTATGTCTCAAATGACACCCTATTCCTTATAGTGCACTACTTTTGACTGGAGCACTACTGAACCATATTGAGCCCTAGTCAACAGTAGTGCATTATATAGGGAATAGGGTGACATTTGGGACACAGCCACTGCCCGGTCCCAGGGAAGGAACAGAACAATACGTGGCTGGAGTCTGGGAATGAGCAGCAAAACTCCCATTACATCCCCCTTTATGTTAGGAAACAGTGGAGGTCATTGGCAGTTATTAATGTTCCCTATACCACCCCAAGCCCTGCCTCCCAAGCCCCAGTCTCACCCCCAGCCTAGTTCTAGGCTCCTACCTCACCCTGACCACCCCAGCCCCAGCTTCCTACCACAGCCCTTCATCCCCAGCTCCTCCATCCCTAGTCCACTACTCCAGCCCCAGAGCCCACCCCCACCCCTCTCCCAGGCTCCAACCCCAGCTCCTGTCCACCACCACCCCTCTCCCAGGCTCCAACCCCAGCTCCTGTCCACCACCACACCTCTCCCAGGCTCCAACCCCAGCTCCTGTCCACCACCACCCCTCTCCCAGGCTCCAACCCCAGCTCCTGTCCACCACCACCCCTCTCCCAGGCTCCAACCCTAGCTCCTGTCGACCACCACCGCTCTCCCAGGCTCCAACCCCGGCTCCTGTCCACCACCACACCTCTCCCAGGCTCCAACCCCAGCCCACCACCACACCTCTCCCAGGCTCCAACCACAGCTCCTGTCCACCACCACCCCTCTCCCAGGCTCCTACCCCAGCCCACCCCCACACCTCTCCCAGGCTCCTACCCCAGCCCACCCCGCACACCATTCCCAGGCTCCTACTGCAGCCCCAGCCAACCCCACACACCCCTTCCAGGTTCCTACCCCATCACAGCGCTGCTGTTAACTCCTGTATTTATAGAACACAGGAGTTCCTGAGCTCCAACTAAGACAGAGGCTGACTGGGTGTTAATGGCCTGGTGCCTTTAATTATGTGAATGGAATGGACCCACACAACAACTGGTCCTTACATACAGTTACCTGGCACGCATGCATGCACGAGCACACGAAACACCCGCACAACACACACGAGTAACAAACACCGTTCACAGCGTCACATTCACAAATGAGAGACAACATGGCAGCAGATGACTCTCTACAGTCAAAGGCTGTCATTCTATGAACCAACGCTTGCCTCAGGGACGCTTTGTTTCATTCAAATGTGCCTTTTCACATTAGACGGAACACAAGCATGCCTAAGATGGCGTCGGAGAGAATGGCTGCCGTTTCATGGGCTCTTTAATCAACCATGCCATTTTGATTGTTTTTTTCATTTTTTTAAAAACGTATTTTGTACATTATGTTGCTGCTACTGTCTCTTGAACTGGACAAAGAATTTCTCTTTAATGAGTCGGACGAGAGGGATTTACTCCAGACACCCGAACAGGCTCTCATCCCCGTCATTCACAGGAGAAAGAGACGGAAAATATATTGCATAAAAAGAGATTGGGGTGCCTTGTGAAGATCTGCCGACGTGTGGCTAATCTGCCCTTGCCATCCATACAACTGGCCAATGTACAATCGCTGAAAAATAAATTGGATGAGCTAAAAGCACGTATATCCTACCAATGGGACATGACAAACTGTAATGTCTTATGTTTCACCGAGTCGTGGCTGAACGACAACATGAATAACATACAGCTGGTAGGTTATACATTGCATCGGCAGGATAGAACAGCAGCCTCTGGTAAGACAAGGGGCGTGGGTCTATGTATATTTGTAAACAACAGCTGGTGCACGATATCTAAGGAAATCTTGAGGTTTTGCCCGCCTGAGGTAGAGTATCTCCTGATAAGCTGTAGACCACACCATCTACTTAGAGAGTTTTCATCTGTATTTTTCGTAGCTGTCTACATACCACCACAGACCGATGCTGGAACTAAGACCGCACTCAATGAGCTGTATACCGCCATAAGCAAACAGGAAAACGCTCATCCAGAGGCGGAGCTCCTAGTGGCCGGGGACTTTAATGCAGTCAAATTTAAATCCATATTCCCTCATTTCTACCAGCATGTTAAATGTGCAACCAGAGGGGAAATAAACTCTAGACCACCTTTACTCCACACACAGAGAAGCGTACAAAGCTCTCCCCCGCCCTCCATTTGGCAAATCTGACCATAATTCTATCCTCCTGATTCCTGCTTATAAGGAAAAATTAAAGCAGGAAGCACCAGTGACTCTGTCAATAAAGAAGTGGTCAGATTAAGCAGTTGCTAAGCTACAGGACTGTGTTACTAGCACAGACTGGAATATGTTCCGGGATTCTTCCGATGCCATTGAGGAGCACACCACATCAGTCACTGGCTTCATCAATAAGTGCATCGATGACGTCGTCCCCACAGAAACTGTACGTACATACACCAACCAGAAGCCATGGATTACAGGCAACATCCGCACTGAGCTAAAGGGTAGAGCTGCCGCTTTCAAGGAGCGGACTCTAACCCAGAAGCTTATAAGAAATATCACTATGCCCTCCGATGAACCATCAAACAGGCAAAGCCTCAATACAGGACGAAGATAGAATCATACTGTTCCGATGCTCGTTGGATGTGGCTGGCTTGCAAACTATTATAGAATACAAAGGGAACCACAGGTGCGAGCTGCCCAGTGACACGAGCCTACCAGACGAGCTAAATTACTTCTATGCTCGCTTCGAGGCAAGTAATACTGAACCATGCATGAGAGCACCAGCTGTTCCGGACAACTGTGTGATCACGCTCTCCGCAGCCGATGTGAGTAAGACCATTCAACAGGTCAACATTCACAAGGCCGCAGTACCAGACGGATTACCAGGACGTGTACTCTGAGCATGCGCTGACCAACGGGCAAGTGTCTTCACTGACATTTTCAACCTCTCCCTGTCTGAGTCTGTAATACCAACATTTTTGAAGCAGACCACTATAGTCCTTGTGCCCAAGAACACTAAGGTAACCTGCCTAAAAGACTACCGACCCGTAGTACTCACGTCTGTAGCCATGAAGTGCTTTGAAAGGTTGGTCTTGGCTCACATCAACACCATTATCCCAGAAACCATAGACCCACTCCAATTTGCATACTGCCCCAACAGATCCACAGATGATGCAATCTCTATTGCCCTCCACACTGCCAATTCACACCTGGACAAAAGGAACACCTATGTGAGAATGATATTCACTAAGCTAAGGACCCTGGGACTAAACACCTCCCTCTACAACTGGATCCTGGACTTCCTGACGGGCGGCCCCCAGGTGGGAATTGTAGGTAACAACACATCCGCCACGCTGATCCTTAACACGGGGCCCCTCAGGGGTGCGTGCTCAGTCCCCTCCTGTACTCCCTGTTCACTCATGAATGCACGTCCAGGCACGACTCCAACACCATCATTAAGTTTGCCAATGACACAACAATGGTAGGCCTGATCACTGACAACGACGAGACCGCATATAGGGAGGAGATCAGAGACCTGGCCATGTGGTGCCAGGACAACAACCTATCCCTCAACATGATTACGACTAAGGAGATGATTGTGTACTACAGGAAAAGGAGGACCAAGCACGCCCCCATTCTCATCGACGGGGCTGTAGTGGAGCAGGTTAAGTGCTTCAAGTTCTTTAGTGTCCACATCACCAACAAACTAACATGGTCCAAGCACACCAACACAGTCATGAAGAGGGCACAACTAGACTGAAAAGGCAACTGCTCGGCCTCTGACCGCAAGGCACTACAGAGGGTAGTGCATACGCCCCAGTACATCACTGGGGCCAAGGGAGAGTGACAGCCAGAGAGAGAGAGTGTGAGAGAGCAGGAGAGAGAGAGCGCAAGAGAGAGAGTGCGATAGTGAGCGCAAGAGAGAGACAACTGGGAAAGATAGAGGGTGAGAAAGAAAGAGTAGCGGTTAGAGAGACCAAGGGATAGTAGTGTGGCAGTGGAGGATGAGGAGGAGGAGATGTTATTCTTCTCACAATGGCTCTACTTCTAACCTACAAGTGAAGCAGGTTTTTATCATGACATCTCAGTACTTTTACATTAATTGTTACCATTCAACATCAGCCACTGAACATTTCTTCCTTCCAGAAATTTGTTGGAATGTGAGTATCTTTTTAATGTTCCGCAGTTATCTTGAGGTCCAGCCTTGGCATAGATCCTCACTCTACACTTCTACTCCAGTGGACTGAGGAGAGGATATTCTACTCTGGTGTTGGAAGAAGAAACGCACTCCAGGTTTACGCACCAACTTGAACCCCATAATAAATCAAGGACGGGTTCTCATTCCTGATGCATGACTCTTGTTTTCACCAAACACATCACACCGACTGATGGACAGAGGATTTTAAACTGGATAGATGCCATACCAACATAGACACACACGATAAAATGAGCCTCTGAAAAATGTATCTGTCTTCTAAAAGACCAGTACGGTATCAGGTATATCCAGCACTGATCTTTATAGCTGTTAGGATTTAATGTACCTACATGACATTTATCTTTATAGCTGTTAGGTTTTAATGTACCTACATGACATTTATTTTTATAGCTGTTAGGTTTTAATGTACCTACATGACATTTATCTTTATAGCTGTTAGGTTTTAATGTACCTACATGACATTTATCTTTATGTGTTTGTGACATTTGTCATGAAAACCTAACAGCTATAAAGATTAATGTCACATGGTACATTAAAACCTAACAGCTATAAAGATAAATGTCATGAAGGTACATTAAAACCTAACAGCTATAAACATACATGTCATGTAGGTACATTAAATCCTAACAGCTATAAAGATAAATGTCATGAAGGTACATTAAAACCTAACAGCTATAAACATACATGTCATGTAGGTACATTAAAACCTAACAGCTATAAAGATAAATGTCATGTAGGTACATTAAATCCTAACAGCTATAAAGATAAATGTTGTGTAGGTACATTGAAACCTAACAGCTACAAAGATAAATGTCATGTAGGTACATTGAAACCTAACAGCTACAAAGATAAATGTCATGTAGGTACATTAAAACCTAACAGCTATAAACATACATGTCATGTAGGTACATTAAAACCTAACAGCTATAAAGATAAATGTCATGTAGGTACATTGAAACCTAACAGCTACAAAGATAAATGTCATGTAGGTACATTAAAACCTAACAGCTATAAAGATAAATGTTGTGTAGGTACATTAAAACCTAACAGCTATAAAGATAAATGTTGTGTAGGTACATTGAAACCTAACAGCTACAAATGTCACAAACACATTTCAACTCTTGATCTATGAGTATGGAATATGTTCGCTTTCATGTCATCATTATCATCTAAAAGAATACCGGTAGGTAACATGTACAGTAATATTAGCCATGATGTACAGTAGAGTAATTAGCCATTTCTGTCATGTAGGTACATTAAAACCTAACAGCTATAAAGATAAATGTCAAACAATACTCACAGATGGGAACTACTGCTCCAATCAGCCCCGGGGTGTATTTATAAAGCGTTTTAGAGTAGGAGTGCTGATCTTGGATCAGGTCCCTGCTGTCCATGTGAACATATTCATTGTTATCTAAAAATGTAAATAAATGTTTAGATGCAGGTCCTGAAGTTCACATGCTTACATACATCACCTTTCTGCTTATGGGCATAAGAGAATATGATCGGGAATGGTTTAATTGCTTTCTGAAACAATGGCCCGTGTGTGTGTGTGTGTGTGTGTGTGTGTGTGTGTGTGTGTGTGTGTGTGTGTGTGTGTGTGTGTGTGTGTGTGTGTGTGTGTGTGTGTGTGTGTGTGTTACAGTAAACCTTAATGAGCTCGGTCACATCATGTAGAAGGTATTCAGGACCCGAGACAGTTAAAACACAGCTGGGATTCATAAAGGCGCACACACACACACACACACACACACACACACACACACACACACACACACACACACACACACACACACACACACACACACACACACACACACACACAGAGACACAGAAAACCTGTGTGTGTGTGTGTGTGTGTGTGTGTGTGAGTGTGTGTGTGTGTGTGTGTGTGTCTCTTTATGAATCCCAGCTGTGTTTCAACTGTCTCCATTCATCCAATGGAATTGAAAGGGTATACCACCTCAGTCACCGGCTTCATCAATAAGTCCATCAAATCAAATTGTATTTGTCACATGCCAAATACAACAGCTGTAGACCTTACAGTGAAATGCTTACAAGACAAGCCCTTAACCAACAATGCTTTAAGAAGTTAAGAAAAAAAAGTGATAAGTAAAAAATAGATAAGTAGAAAATGGAAAATAAAAGTTACAAATAATGGAACCGCAGCAGTAAAATAACAAGCGAGGCTATATACAGGGGGTACTGGTACATTGTCAATTTGCGGGGGCACCGGTTAGTTGAGGTAATTGAGGTAATATGTACATGTAGGTAAAGTTAAAGTGACTATGCATAGATTATAAACAGAGAGCAGCAGCAGCGTAAAGAGGGGTCTGGGTAGCACTTCGATTATGGGTAGAAGCTGTTAAGAAGCCTTTTGGACCTAGACTTGGCACTCTGGTACCGCTTGCCGTGCGGTAGCAGAGAGAACAGTCTATGACTAGGGTGGCTGGAGTCTTTGACAATTATTAGGGCCTTCCTCTGACACCGCCTGGTATAGAGGTCCTGGATGGCAGGGAGCTTGGCCCAAGTGATGTACTGGGCCGTATGCACTACTCTCTGTAGTGCCTTGCGGTCGGAGGCCGAGCAGTTGCCATACCAGGCAGTGATGCAACCAGTCAGGATGCTCTCGATGGTGCAGCTGTAGAACCTTTCGAGGATCTGAGGACCCATGCCAAATCTTTTCAGTAACCTGAGGGGGAATCGGCTTTGTCGTGCCTTCTTCACGATTGTCTTAGTGTGTTTGGACCATGATAGTTTGTTGGTGATGTGGACACTAAGGAACTTGAAGCACTTAACCTGCTCCACTACAGCCCCATCGATGAGAATGGGGGCGTGCTCGGTCCTACTTTTCCTGTAGTCCACAATCATCTCCTTTGTCTTGATCACGTTGAGGGAGAGGAAGTTGTCCTGGCACGACATGGCCAGGTCTCTGATCTCCCTATAGGCTGTCTCATCATTGTCGGTGATCAGGCCTACCACTGTTGTGTCATTGGCAAACTTGATGATGGTGTTGGAGTCGTGCCTGGCCATGCAGTCATGAGTGAAAAGGGAGTACAAGAGGGGACTGAACAAGCACCCCTGAGGGGCCCCTGTGTTGAGGATCAGCGTGGCGGATGTCTTGTTCCCCCCCCTTACCACCTGGGGGTGGCCCGTCAGGAAGTCCAGGATCCAGTTGCAGAGGGAGGTGTTTAGTCCTAGGGTCCTTAGCTTAGTGATGAGCTTTGAGGGCACTATGGTTTAAGAGATTGCATCATCTGTGGATCTGTTGGAGCGGTATGCACATTGGAGTGGGTCTAAGTCTTCTGGGATAATGGTGTTGATGTGAGCCATGACCAGCCTTTCAAAGCACTTCATGGCTACAGACGTAGTCATTTAGGCAGGTTCCTTAGTGTTCTTGGGAACAGGTGGTCTGCTTGAAACATGTTGGTATTACAGACTCAGTCAGGGAGAGGTTGAAAATGTCAGTTCAGACACTTGCCAGTTGGTCAGTGTATGCTTGCAGTACAAGTCTTGGTAATCTGTCTGGCCCCGCGGCCTTGTGAATGTTGACCTGTTTAAAGGTCTTGCTCACATCGGCTACGGAGAGCGTGATCACACAGTCGTAACACCTTAATAACTTAAAGGAAGACTCCCTGCTATCTGTTTCTCTCCATCACTGACCATAGCTGTAGTGGTATGAGGCTGGAACTAGGAAGGACATCCTACGGCTCTGCAATTATTTTCTGATTATACTGCTCAGTATGTGAAGTTAATACAGTTACTATTGTGAGGGTTTAGGTCAAACTTGTCCAGGGGGTGTTGGTGTTTATGTTGACCAACAAACAAGTCTTACAACGCACTTTAACATTACATTTACATTTTAGTCATTTAGCAGACGCTCTTATCCAGAGCGACTTACAGTAGTGAATGCATACATTTCATACATTTTTTTGTTACATTTTTTTTTGTACTGGCCCCCCGTGGGAATCGAACCCACAATCCTGGCGTTGCACACACCATGCTGGCGTTGCAAACACCATGCTCTACCAACTGAGCCACAGGGAAGACCTAAACTTGGCACTCAACATTATAAAGCTTTACACATGTAGGCTTTAAAAAATAAGTGTAACCGAATTCTATATCAAATGGTAGCTAATTACGTTCTTTGTTGCAGTTTTGAATGTACAACAAGAGAGTTTGAAGACTTCCTGAAGGTTGAAGACTTCCTGTCTTTGAGAGATCAACTTTCTGTGTCATCTTGACAATGACTATTCGAAACATAAAAAGGAAGCTTTTGATTTCCACTTCTCTGCATCTGATTGGACAATTACATTAGTTTTACAGACCAAAGCTCTTTGTGAGAAAAAAAATGATTTCAAATTACAGCAACAAATGTGTAATTATCTCCTGCACCTTTTCTAAACCTGGTTGGGTGGATGCAGATCACCACATTATCCATACATATGGCAAACAAAGAACTTCTGATACCATATCAAAGGGAGTACCAGATAGCAGTGGATAGGGATAAGCAGATATGTTGGGTATTGTTTTAACATGTATCCAGCCTGGCTCAGCCCTGTCTGTCAGAGCTCTCTCCCATTCTGGTGACTGACTGAAGAGCGCTCCAGATGCTTCCTGTAGCCTGCAGTTGATTTGGTCAAAAGCCTGTTAGGGACACTTTTACTGGGACATTCATTGTTATTCTTGAATCCATTATTTTGGAACATTTGAACAACAGTCACTTAGCACTGTGTTTTGTTCGCAGATAGATATAAATCTTTCACAACTGCTGTATAATGGGGCCAGGGCACTGGCTGTAGTGCATTCCAGACCTGAGTTATTTGTGGGTTTGCTTTAGCTTGCCTAGAGTGCCAGGTGGGCATATTTTGCCATTTTGGGACATTTCTTCCATTCCATTGCAACAGGCAGGGACAATCAAACACAGATAAAATATTTAAAATCTCTTAGAATACTAGTTGAACCCAGGTCTGCTGTGCCGTACATTAAATAAATCTCTGATGTGTGCATGTTTTAATTATATTCCCCATAGGCCAGACCCCGTCTACATACAGGAAACACAGTATTGTGATAGCAGGAGTATGCGCTTCAAGCAACAACCAGGGTGAGTTGCCAGGATCGGAGCCAGGGTGAGTAGCCAGGGTAGATAAGAAGTAGAGCTGGGGTGTGGAGCCAGGGTAGATAAGAAGTAGAGCAAGGGTGAGTAGCCAGGGTAGAGAAGTAGAGCTGGGATGTGGAGCCAGGGTAGGTAAGAAGTAGAGCCAGGGTGGGGCCAGGGTAGATAAGAAGTAGAGCCAGGGTAAGTAGCCAGGGTAGATAAGAAGTAGAGCTGGGGTAAGTAGCCAGGGTAGATAAGAAGTAGAGGTGGGTGTTGGAGCCAGGGTAGATAAGAAGTCGAGCCAGGGTAAGTAGCCAGGGTAGATAAGAAGTAGAGCTGGGGTAAGTAGCCAGGGTAGATAAGAAGTAGAGCTGGGTGTTGGAGCCAGGGTGTGGAGCCAGGGTAGAGAAGAAGTAGAGCTGGGTGTTGGAGCCAGGGTAAGTAGCCAGGGTAGATAAGAAGTAGAGCCAGGGTAAGTAGCCAGGGTAGATAAGAAGTAGAGCTGGGGTCGGAGCCAGGGTGTGGAGCCAGGGTAGAGAAGAAGTAGAGCTGGGTGTTGGAGCCAGGGTGTGGAGCCAGGGTAGAGAAGAAGTAGAGCCAGGGTAAGTAGCCAGTGTAGATAAGAAGTAGAGCTGGGGTCGGAGCCAGGGTCGAGGCTGGGTGTGTGTGGTTGAACTGACTCAGTCTTTCAGTGTTCCCATGGCCCCATAGGAGACCAGCCTGGAGGCAGGTGATAAATACTGAGTTATAATCACAGACTAATATAACACATGCATATACACACCTCATTTAATCCTGTTCTAGCTTGGGGAAAGAGAGAGCGAGAGGCCCAATGTAAAGCATTCAGCCCTCTGTACCCCCTGTTCACCATAACCATTTGTTCAGAAGCTATAGGCTATCCTCCTTTCTAGTAACATTTTAATGGCCAGAACTTTAACCACAGCCTGTTATCAGAAAACACACATCAGATCCTGTCCAAGCGTCTCTGGAAGCCACGTCACCACAATAACTGTTTGTCGGGAGCTTCATGAAATGGGTTTCCATGGCCGAGCAGCCGCACACAAGCCTAAGATCACCATGCGCAATGCCAAGCGCCGGCTGGAGTGGTGTAAAGCTCACCACTATTGGACTCAGGAGTAGTGGAAACGTGTTCTCTGGAGTGATGAATCACGCTACAACATCTGGCAGTCTGATGGACGAATCTGGGTTTGGCGGACGCCAGGAGAACGCTACCTGCCCCAATGCATAGTGCCAAAGCTTGGTGGAGAAGGAATAAGGGTCAGGGGCTGTTTTTTTCATGGTTCGGGCTAGGCCCCTTAATTCCAGTGAAGGGAAATTTTAACGCTACAGCATACAATGACATTCTAGATGATTCTGTGTGTCCAACTTTGTGGTAACAGTTTGGGGAAGGCCCTTTCCTGTTTCAGCATGACATTTCCCTGTGCACAAAGCGAGGTCCATACAGAAATGGTTTGCCGAGATCGGTGTGGAAGAGCTTGACTGGCCTGCACAGAGCCCTGACCTCAACCCCATCGAAAACCTTTGGGATGAATTGGAACGCCAACTGTGAACCAGGCCTAATTGCCCAACATCAGTGCCCAACCTCACTAATGCTCTTGTGGCTGAATGGAAGCAAGTCCCCACAGCAATGTTCCAAAATCTAGTGGAAAGCCTTCCCAGAAGATTGAAGGCTGTTATAGCAGCAAAGGGGAGACCAACTTCATATTAATGGCCATGATTTTGGAATAAGATGTTTGACGAGCAGGTGTCCTCATACCTTTGTTCATGTACTGTACCATAGACTTAGGCTTGCGAAACTACCTCTAACTTCATTCCTACTGGATACAGAGACATACAAATGGTATCTACGAGTTACTCTGAGGAAGTAGTCTCATTGCCAAATTGGGCCTCATTGCCAAATTCCCAAAGTATCCCTTTAATGTAGTATTTGATGTGTCACCTTACAAAATAAATCAGACTGTGACTGAGATTAGAATGACCCAGTCAATGCTGTCAAACCCACATGAGAAATCCTTAACATTAGTATGCTAAAATCTAGTGCTGTAATATTGCCTAATCAGCTCGATACTGTCCAGCCAGATACTTGCAGCCATGCATTTTTATCAAAGGCTATATTCCAAGAACAGGATTCATTCCATGTTTCCACTGTATTTATTTCTGTAGCCTACACTCCTCTGCTCTGACTACGTCCCACATGACACCCTATTTCCTATATAAATCCTGGTCAAACGTAGTGCACTATATAGGGAATAGAGAGACAGCCTCTATGGGTTTTAATATTTTTCCATCCTATGCTTTATAAATAGAGTGGTGCTGCCTTGTTTTAACAGAAACCAGCTGGATGCTATTTTCTTCCTCCTGCCCTGTCCATTCATTGTATCAGCTTTCTCTCCGTGTTTGTGTGTATGTTGGTGTGTGTGTGTGTGTGTATGTTGGTGTGTGTGTGTGTGTGTGTGTGTGTGTGTGTGTGTGTGTGTGTATGTTGGTGTTTAAGTGTGTGTGTGAGTTATTATATCAGCTTTCTTGGCCAGCGGTAAATGAAACCAGTGGAATGGCATCGAGGGAATTGAACATGTCTTACTGCTGCAGAACTGTATAAGGAGGCCAACAAAGCATGCAGTGTGGTAGTGGTGGTACCGTGTGGCTCTGGCTCTGGCTAGGAACGTGCCAGTGGCATGGCTGATGTTCTCAGTCTCATAGTGTGTGGTAGGCAGGGGTGTCTCTGGGAGTCAGTCTCTCAGTGTTTTAATATTGCTCGGGTACAGAAGTGGAGGGAGTACTTCACTCATATGCATATTTATGCTTCAACAAGCCCATCTCACAGCCCTGTGGCGGTATGAATACAGTATGTGTCGTGAACCTGTGACAAGGGCCACTGCCATTTGCGGTCATTAAAGAGTGGTATAGCTAGCTAGCGTAGTAAGCTATTAGGTCCATTACAGTCTCTAAGGAGGATCTTTCTTTTTTTTTATTTCACCTTTATTTTACCAGGTAGGACAATTGAGAACAAGTTCTCATTTACAACTGTAACCTGGCCAAGATAAAGCAAAGCAGTGCGACAAAGACACTTATTAAGACACGAAGCTCAAGCCCAGCCCCCTAACAGTTGTCTAGGAACTGCTCTTGGTGCCCCACATTCCTGGCCTAATGTCCACTCTCTCTGCCCTATATGTCCCCAGTACATCCCATAATAACTTTGCCTTGGCTGGCAATATTAAATATCTTGTAGCAGTGTCCAGGCTCTACTTTATTTATAAGCCCATCAATCTATTATGATGGTTGGACCTTGGAGCTTCTTCTGGGTGAAACTTGGGCATCTGTCTGTCAACACTAAAATAAAGTGAAGACGCCATAGTGACGCAGAAAGGCGACCTCCAGCCTGACAACTGGTGGAGATGGGGGGTAGAGATAGGTTAAAGCTAAAACGTTGTAACATCCCATCCTGTGTGTAGTATACATAGTAAATAGGATGAAGGGTTTTGTCCGTTCCAGTCATCTCATTTCAATGGTAGATTGGTAGTTGATGGCCATATCACAACAAGTTAGACTAGCTGTCAAAAGTACAGCATATGCTGGTCCAGCTCTGTCCTCGAAGACAACGAGTGCTTAAGATTTAGTATAATATCCAGGTTTAGTATAATATCCAGGTTTAGTATAATAACCAGGTTTAGTATAACAACCAGGTTTAGTATAATATCCAGGTTTAGTATAATTTCCAGGTTTAGTATAACAACCAGGTTTAGTATAATATCCAGGTTTAGTATAATATCCAGGTTTAGTATAACAACCAGGTTTAGTATAATAACCAGGTTTAGTATAACAACCAGGTTTAGTATAATATCCAGGTTTAGTATAATTTCCAGGTTTAGTATAACAACCAGGTTTAGTATAATAACCAGGTTTAGTATAACAACCAGGTTTAGTATAATATCCAGGTTTAGTATAATTTCCAGGTTTAGTATAACAACCAGGTTTAGTATAATATCCAGGTTTAGTATAATATCCAGGTTTAGTATAACATCCAGGTTTAGTATAATATCCAGGTTTAGTATAATATCCAGGTTTAGTATAATATCCAGATGCAAAAAGTAGATGAACACTGAGCTAAACCTGCAAGCTATTTCATGATACATTTCAAGGTTAACTGATGTACAGTAAGCTGAGAGACAACCAAAGAGATGATGTGCCAATTGCACAAAAATGAATGTGAGAATGTGACACTTGAAAATTAAGGGTGGAGAAAATTCAGCTCTTGAAATCAGTCACTTACTCACACGCACACACCACTCCTGCTCCTTTCAACCACCCATATCATTCAGCACGCACACACACCCCTCCTGGTCCTTTCAACCAACCATATCATTCAGCATGCATGCACACACACACACCTCTCCTGGTCCTTTCAACCACCGATATCATTCAGCATGCACGCACACACCTACCCACAATCACACGCACACACACACCTACCCACAATCACGCACACACCCACCCACCGACCCACAATCCCAATCTCACACACACACACACACACACAATCCCAATCTCTCACACACACACACACACACACACACACACACACACACACACACACACACACACACACACACACACACACACACACACACACACACACACACACACACACACACACACACACACACACACACACACACACACCTGGTCCTTTCAACCACCCATATCATTCACCATTAGAACATCCCCGGTGTCCATCTCTAGAATGTGAGGTATGACTGTCTGACTGTAGTAAGAAGTGTGTCATTTATTTCAGCTCAAATAACCAAACAAAGTTCGTCTGGAACTCTGGCATGCCTTTGCACAGCCGTTCCCCCGCCACCCAAAACATCAATATGAAACACATTATATGATTTCACTATCAATGAACTGGCGCTCCATAATGTCATGTGATTTACTGAGTGAGTGATCATTTCTGGTGTTTTTCTCTGATAGACGTAGGGTTGTGTAATCTTTGTTAGTCCATGTGTTCACTGTGTGTAAGGATGTCAAGTCTAAGTCCATTACATGTTAGATGAAAATGTTGACTAAAGATGAATTGATCAACTGTTTAATCAAAATCAGATCCATCTGTGTAAACTAATCTGTTTCTCTCTCTGATACACAGTTTTTCCACATACAGATCTGCTATCTTCATGAGATCACTGTTGTCGCATATCATTTTCTGTGAAAAATGGATCAACGCCTACAAAAATGTTCATTCATTATAATCCACATAATAATTTATACACCTAACATATAGAACTGTACACACCTAATGTATAGAACTGAATATAACTAATGTATAGAACTAATGTATAGAACTGTATACAACTAAAGTATAGAACGGTATACAATAATGTATTTAACTGTATAGAACTAATGTATAGAACGAATGTATAGAACTGTATACAACTAATGTATATAACTAATGTATTTAACTGTATACAACTAATGTAGAGAACTGTATACAACTAACGTAGAGAATTGTATACAACTAACGTAGAGAACTGTATACAACTAACGTAGAGAACTGTATACAACTAACGTAGAGAACTGTATACAACTAACGTAGAGAACTGTATAAAACTAACGTAGAGAACTGTATACAACTAACGTAGAGAACTGTATAAAACTAACGTAGAGAACTGTATACAACTAACGTAGAGAACTGTATACAACTAACGTAGAGAACTGTATAAAACTAACGTATAGAACTGTATAAAACTAATGTAGAGAACTGTATACAACTAATGTAGAGAACTGTATACAACTAATGTAGAGAACTGTATACAACTAATGTAGAGAACTGTATACAACTAATGTAGAGAACTGTATACAACTAATGTAGAGAACTGTATACAACTAATGTAGAGAACTGTATAGAAGTAATGAATAGAACTGTAAACAGCTAATGTAGAGAACTGTACAGAAGTAATGAATATAACTGTAAACAACTAATATATAGAACTGTATAGAAGTATTGTGTGTTTCTTACGCCACACAACAAACGCAGGAAAATCTACTTGTTCAATCCAACAATAAGCATTACTAGCCTGGCTAGACTAAACAGCCACACTACCAGACACCTCATGCTTACATGGGCTGGGCTTACACACACTTCATCAAACTGACAGCAAGCCAATTCAAACTCAACATTTCTACACACACAAGATGTGAGTGTGTGTATGTGTGTGTGTGTGTGTGTGTGTGTGTGTGTGTGTGTGTGTGTGTGTGTGTGTGTGTGTGTGTGAAAAAGGTGTTAAGAACATCTAATAAATGTAATGCACACCTTTGACTACCTAAAAAAGAAAGATAAACACCAAAGGTTATATTATTATAATATTGGAAGTTATTAAAAATGTCACACCTTTGAATACTAGTTCATTGACTAGAAAGAATGCTATTACCAAGAGGTTATTTTGAAAGTGTAATTTTGGCACCACAATTCGAACACTATTTAACTCCACAAACCAGACCAAGTGTTCCTCTGATCTCTGCTTAATCAAACTATTTTACATTAACAAATTCCCTCATAAGGGAATTCAATGATATTCTATGCTCTTCTATTCTATTCTACTACACAGATCAATTCTATGGTGACATGTGGTTCTGGCCTGATGAATCCCACTCTCAGCTTTAGTGGAAGAGTGTTAATCCCACCTAGTACATTACAGTACACCGAGACAGAGAGATGCCAGTTAGTTACGTATGTGGCACGCACCAGATCGCTAATCTACAGTACACTACTGCACACCCAGAAACATAGAGGCTTCGTCCCAAATGGCACCCTATTCCCTTTATAGTGCATTTACGCCCCATAGGACTCTGGTCAAAAGTAGTGCACTATAAAGGGATTTGGGATGCCAAAAATAGAGATATTGCTGTATAGAAGATGTTGACCACATTTACTTTGGGAATTAACATTACAATACCTCAAATCGCTGATCTATTGTGTGTATACCTACAATTGTCACAGTTGAAGCTAACAGTTTATGCTCTGTCTGGTCACAGTGTTCAATTAGGAGAAACAACCATAAGTGTCTAATTATCAATGACTACTGTATATAGTCATCTAGGAGTTCCACAAACTCCACTTCACTGGACAGACTGGATGTTAAAGGCTCCATAATGGTGTTATGATGTGTTGTTCAAAGTCTCTCACATCATGTAGTGAGGTATACTCATCCCAGGGCTGTACGGCAGGGTAGCAGACCTGGGTTCTAACACTATGGCCTGTATGGCAGGGTAGCAGCCCTGGGTTCTAACACTATGGGCTGTATGGCAGGGTAGCAGCCCTGGGTTCTAACACTATGGGCTGTATGGCAGGGTAGCAGACCTGGGTTCTAACACTATGGGCTGTATGGCAGGGTAGCAGCCCTGGGTTCTAACACTATGGGCTGTATGGCAGGGTAGCAGACCTGGGTTCTAACACTATGGGCTGTATGGCAGGGTAGAAGACCTGGGTTCTAACACTATGGGCTGTATGGCAGGGTAGCAGACCTGGGTTCTAACACTATGGGCTGTATGGCAGGGTAGCAGACCTGGATTCTAACACTATGGGCTGTATGGCAGGGTAGAAGACCTGGGTTCTAACACTATGGGCTGTATGGCAGGGTAGAAGACCTGGGTTCTAACACTATGGGCTGTATGGCAGGGTAGCAGACCTGGGTTCTAACACTATGGGCTGTATGGCAGGGTAGCAGACCTGGATTCTAACACGAAATATATTCGAAATGTTTCAAACACTTTGAGCATTTGCTTTAGCCTGCCTGGAGTGCCAGATGGGCGGGGTTTGCAGTTTTGTGTACTATTCTATTGGTCCATTAAGCCAGGCAAGCTCAGTCAAGCACATATAAAGTACTTGAAGTGTTTTCGAATAGTGTTTGAACCCAGGACTGTTTGGGGAGGGGAGGGGGCAGAGAGAGTGCGAGAAGGATAGAATGGAATTGAGTTCAGTCAGGCTCAGCCTCCCAGGGAGAAATTAGCCTGGGGTCCACTGTAGAGAATGACAGTGAAATGCACTGGCTCCGTGTGGGGTGGGACCTCTGGTCTCCATTAGCAGGAGGTGAGACATACATGGACGCCCTCAGGCCTCAGGACATACTGAGGTCCACTCTAAGGCTGCCTCTGAATCAGCAGGTTACGATACAGTAACTTACTATTTATGTGACTTTCTACTGTTCCTACTCCAGACAAGAAGCTTGTCTGCACATTAAGATGCATGCAAATTACAGTAATTAAAACTTAGTCTAGAGCTCTGACTGAAACTATCTGACAATAGTGACAAAGGTCTACTACGGTGACCGAAGGCTTGGAAATTAAATAACAGAAATTTGCATGGCTCCACCAGTGAGCGTGCGGAGGGTTCAGTTTCCAGTTTAAGACACATATCTTCCTGCACCTTAGCTACTTATCTATGTGGTCTGTGAAATATAGCTACTCTACCACCTACTGTTTCTATCCATTTGGAGATGATAGCACAGTCAGAAAGTAAACTGTGTTGTTTTAACTGTTATGACTGCCTGTATGTCACATTTGCCCTGACCCAGCAAGCTGCAGGGTAAAACCACTCAACCAGACAACTGTTGAACTTTCACACGCAAGCACACACATCTATAGCCAATATATATTATATCCAATGTTCCCTCTAAGCTTCGCGCAGCTCCCCTCAGACTGCCATGCAGAAGAAATATCAGCCCTCACAGAGAAGCACGAAACTGAACTTCACTCAACTTTCTAGAGTTTTCCCCTTGAGTTAACACTATCAACATTTCCACTGTGGAAATTGTGCTCGAATCAACACAATATTAGCCACTTTCAATGTAACATACTGAAGAAAAAAAAAACGATGCAAGACTTAGTATGCAAAACTAACTGTGCAAGAGATTTTGTTGTAGGCAGAGCGCATCAGAGTAGGATTTTATTGCATTGACAGCCACGACTCAGGCCCATACTCTTAACCAATCAGAGCTGCAGTAGGCCAATACGCAAATAGACCATTGCCATATATGGATCTGTGCCATTCACTTTGAACTGGACTGTGTTTACAGTATGAGGGGTCGCGAATAGATATGCCAGAGATCAAAGCGAGAGCTGCATTTAGCCACCTGTGCACATTGGTTAATATTCTTTGCTAATTAGTTATTAGCACAGTTATAGCTCATTTCTAGACAACAATGGGGGAGTGGTTGCTTCCTACAAGAGCACTTCTAGCCATCTTTGAAAAGCGAGTCAGGTAAAGAGCTTTTTTTATGTCTTAAAGGGACAGTGTTGTATTTTGAGACAGTCTTGAATAAACTAAGTAGCCAATAGGCAGAGGGTAGCATAATTTGACTGATTAATTTTATTTTGTGGTTTCTTGCGTAAAACAACACATTTCAGTCACCTCCTTGTCTGAAGGTGAAGTGGATAAACAGGTTAATGTCAAGCCGTGCATGTTGTTTTCAAAAGTCTCATGTAATGTAGGCCTACATTGAACACCACACATTGCTGCTACTGTAGGCTGAATGATAGAATGTTACGGGATGCATTTTTCTCCATTGTTATTGATTGTAGGCCACTCTGGTAGGACTACATTATGATAAAATAGCCACAGTAGAATACTTGGCCACTGTTATAACTGTAACTTAAAGTGGGTTCAGCCTCAGTGTTCACTGTAAACGCGTGTTGAAAGTTGCACAGAATTTTCACAATGTTGAAGTTTGAGCTCAGCAGACCTGAAATTTGCTCAGTGCTGAAAAAAAATGAGGGAACTATGATTATAGCCAATATGATTCACCTTTGTTTTGTTTGCCTTGGCTACAATTTAAACATTGTTTTGACTGTCAAAACTATTAAGACTGAATGGAAGTTGCCACTGGAGATGCTATGGAGATTGAACGTCGCTTCAGAACATCAAAACAAACAGAAAGAAAACAGCTTGACAAACACTGCTTGAATAACCCAGTTGCCATGAGAAAGAGTTCAGTGGTGGACATGGACACAATAGCTCCAACTGAACCAGCTATCTGGGACCAATAGGGCAACATTAGGGCACATGACATCTTAATGACATCATATCTAGTTGTAAACATGTTTTCTGGATGAGAAGTCATCATACAGTATACTATCACCTTAAAACCTGTTAGGGCTAGGGGGCAGTATTTACACGGCCGGATAAAAAACATACCCGATTTAATCTGGTTATTACTACTGCCCAGAAACTAGAATATGCATATAATTATTGGCTTTGGATAGAAAACACCCTAAAGTTTCTAAAACTGTTTGAATGGTGTCTGTGAGTATAACAGAACTCATATGGCAGGCAAAAACCTGAGAAGATTCTGTACAGGAAGTGCCCTCTCTGACCATTCCTTGGGCTTCTTGACTCTTTTTATTGAAAACGTAGGATCTTTGCTGTAACGTGACACTTCCTACGGCTCCCATAGGCTCTCAGAACCCGGGAAAAAGCTGAATGACGTCTTTGCAGCCCCTGGCTGAAAAACATTAGCCAGGGGCATTTTATTTATTTATTTTATTTCACCTTTATTTAACCAGGTAGGCCAGTTGAGAACAAGTTCACATTTACAACTGTGACCTGGCCAAGATAAAGCACAGCAGTGCGACAAACAATAAACGACTTCTAGGGACTCACCTTAACATATGCAGTGTACTGTTGGCAATCCTCTCTGTTGATGTCCAGACTGAGCTCGTTGCTCATTAAGCTGACCTGGGCTCCGTTCTGAATAAAGTACACTCTGGAAGACTGGCTCCTCTGCCTCTTATCCACATCAGCAGTCAGGTTATACAACAACTCTGGGGAGAGAGGAGAGACCAGCTGTCAGGTTATACAACAACTCTGGGGAGAGAGGAGAGACCAGCTGTCAGGTTATACAGCAACTCTGGGGAGAGAGGAGAGACCAGCTGTCAGGTTATACAACAACTCTGGGGAGAGAGGAGAGACCAGCTGTCAGGTTATACAACAACTCTGGGGAGAGAGGAGAGACCAGCTGTCAGGTTATACAACAACTCTGGGGAGAGAGGAGATACCAGCTGTCAGGTTATACAACAACTCTGGGGAGAGAGGAGAGACCAGCTGTCAGGTTATACAACAACTCTGGGGAGAGAGGAGAGACCAGCTGTCAGGTTATACAACAACACTGGGGAGAGAGGAGAGACCAGCTGTCAGGTTATACAACAACTCTGGGGAGAGAGGGGAGAGACCAGCTGTCAGGTTATACAGCAACTCTGGGGAGAGACAGAGAGAGACCAGCTGTCAGGTTATACAACAACTATGGGGAGAGAGGAGATACCAGCTGTCAGGTTATACAACAACTCTGGGGAGAGACAGAGAGAGACCAGCCATCAGGTTATACAACAACTCTGGGGAGAGAGGAGAGACCAGCTGTCAGGTTATACAACAACTCTGGGGAGAGAGGAGAGACCAGCTGTCAGGTTATACAACAACTCTGGGGAGAGAGGAGAGACCAGCTGTCAGGTTATACAACAACTCTGGGGAGAGAGGAGAGACCAGCTGTCAGGTTATACAACAACTCTGGGGAGAGAGGAGAGACCAGCTGTCAGGTTATACAACAACTCTGGGGAGAGAGGAGAGACCAGCTGTCAGGTTATACAACAACTCTGGGGAGAGACAGAGAGAGACCAGCCATCAGGTTATACAACAACTCTGGGGAGAGAGGAGAGACCAGCTGTCAGGTTATACAACAACTCTGGGGAGAGAGGAGAGACCAGCTGTCAGGTTATACAACAACTCTGGGGAGAGAGGAGAGACCAGCCGTCAGGTTATACAACAACTCTGGGGAGAGAGGAGAGACCAGCTGTCAGGTTATACAACAACTCTGGGGAGAGAGGAGAGACCAGCTGTCAGGTTATACAACAACTCTGGGGAGAGAGGAGAGACCAGCTGTCAGGTTATACAACAACTCTGGGGAGAGAGGAAAGACCAGCTGTCAGGTTATACGGCAACTCTGGGGAGAGAAGAGAGAGACCAGTTGTCAGGTTATACAGCAACTCTGGGGAGAGAGGAGAGACCAGCTGTCAGGTTATACAACAACTCTGGGGAGAGAGGAGAGACCAGCTGTCAGGTTATACAACAACTCTGGGGAGAGAGGAGAGACCAGCTGTCAGGTTATACAACAACTCTGGGGAGAGAGGAGAGAGACCAGCTGTCAGGTTATACAGCAACTCTGGGGAGAGACAGAGAGAGACCAGCTGTCAGGTTATACAACAACTATGGGGAGAGAGGAGATACCAGCTGTCAGGTTATACAACAACTCTGGGGAGAGACAGAGAGAGACCAGCTGTCAGGTTATACAACAACTCTGGGGAGAGAGGAGAGACCAGCTGTCAGGTTATACAACAACTCTGGGGAGAGAGGAGAGACCAGCTGTCAGGTTATACAACAACTCTGGGGAGAGAGGAGAGACCAGCTGTCAGGTTATACAACAACTCTGGGGAGAGAAGAGAGAGACAAGCTGTCAGGTTATACAGAAACTCTGGGTTGAGAGGAGAGAGACCAGCTGTCAGGTTATACAACAACTCTGGGGAGAGACAGAAGGGTAATAAACACCCTGTCAAAACATCTCACACCCATGATTTCCATTGACGTGTTGGTGGTTTCATCAGTCTAAAATAAACTACTTCATATATCTATTTTAAATTCACAAATCATAAACATTACATGTTTACTCCAGGCCTTTTAAGGAGTTTGCTAGAGGCTTTTGTTTTTGACAATTCATTTTTAAAAATTGTTTCCGTTCTGAATAAAGTACACTCTGGAAGACTGGCTCCTCTGCCTCTTATCCACATCAGCTGTCAGGTTATACAACAACACTGGGGAGAGAGGAGAGACCAGCTGTCAGGTTATACAACAACTCTGGGGAGAGAGGAGAGACCAGCTGTCAGGTTATACAACAACTCTGGGGAGAGAGGAGAGACCAGCTGTCAGGTTATACAACAACTCTGGGGAGAGAGGAGAGAGACCAGCTGTCAGGTTATATAGCAACTCTGGCGAGAGACAGAGAGAGACCAGCTGTCAGGTTATACAACAACTCTGGGGAGAGACAGAGAGAGACACATGGGTTAGTTAGAGCTAGGTTATGTCTCACTTCACACAGTCTAATAAGACTTTCATACATTCAAACACAAAAATGGGGGAGAGAGGCCCACAGGCCATCGCTTCATACTTGTCGCCAAACCCACTGGCTCCAGGTCATCTACAAGACCCTGCTAGGTAAAGCCCCACCTTATCTCAGCTCACTGGTCACCATAGCAGCACCCACCCATAGCACGTGCTCCAGCTGGTATATCTCACTGGTCACGCCCAAAGCCAATTCCTCCTTTGGCCGCCTTTCCTTCCAGTTCTCTGCTGCCAATGACTGGAACGAACTGCAAAAATCACTGAAGCTGGAGACTCATATCTCCTTCACTAGCTTTAAGCACCAGCTGTCAGAGCAGCTCACAGATCACTGCACCTGTACATAGCCCATCTGTAAATAGCCCATCCAACTACCTCATCCCCATACTGTATTTATTTATCTAGCTCCTTTGCACCCCAGTATCTCTACTTGCACATTCATCTTCTGCACATCTACCATTCAGTGTCTAATTGCTATATTGTAATTACTTCGCCACCATGGCCTATTTATTGCCTTACCTCCCTTATCTTACCTCATTTGCACTCACTGTATACAGATCTCTTTTTTCTACTGTATTATTGACTGTATGTTTGTTTATTCCATGTGTAACTCTGTGTTGTTGCATGTGTCGAACTGCTTTGCTTTATCTTGGCCAGGTGGCAGTTGTAAATGAGAACTTGTTCTCAACTAGCCTACCTGGTTAAATAAAGGTGAAATAAATACAACATTTAAAAAAATGTATTAGAGAGGAAAAAGACAGGGAAAAGTCTGGCTACTATTTGCACCTTGTCAAAGTAGCAATGTTTGGATCCAAGGTGGATCTTTGTCAGGTCCAGCCTTAGTTGGAGAAGTCCTCATGTAGTCCACACACACACACACACACACACACACACACACACACACACAAAACAAATGCACACAGGGTCAAACAGACAAGACATTCATTTCAAAACAAGAAATGGACTTCTCTAACTGGTAACACCGTTGAGTAAGAAACACCCTGTCAAAACATCTCACACCCATGATTTCCAATGACGTGTTGGTGGTTTCATCAGTCTAAAATAAACTACTTCATATATCTATTTTAAATACACAAATCATAAACATTACATGTTTACTCCAGGCCTTTTAAGGAGTTTGCTAGAGGCTTTTTTTTGACAATTCATTTTTTAAAATTGTTTCTCTACTTCACAAACAACACAAATACAAAACATTATCCAAGATGATCAACATACACTCAGTATACAAAACATTATGAACATTATGCTTCAGACACTTTGTAGAGTCCATGCCCCGACTAATTGAGGCTGTTCTGAGAGCAAAAGGGGGTGCAACTCAATATTAGGAAGGTGTTCCTAATGTCTGGTATGCTCAGTACATCCAAACGCTGTCAAACATCTCTGTTTTTAGAACTTTATAATATACCAAAGGGACATAGTTCTGTTCTCCAGTTTGTTATCGAAGGTGAATACAGGCTTTTTAATTGATAGCTATACATGTTTTTGCAGCAATTAGACTTAGATTACAAAACTTTCTCTGATATTGATCACCAATATTTTCATTTCCAAACAGACATTATTTTTCTGAAATCCGTGGAATGAATCAGCGTCGCGCATACACACACGCGTGCGCGCACACACAGTCTGCAGTAAGTGCCTCAGAGTGGTGAATTGCTGTAAAACAGTGGGAGGAACAGCAGCATACACCCCAGTCACAACCAAAAGGGTTCTGTGTGTGTGTGTGTGTGTGTGTGTGTGTGTGTGTGTGTGTGTGTGTGTGTGTGTGGCATTGATTAATTTCACGTGTGCACGCCTATGTGTGTGCGGGAGCGCCTTCCATGAGCTCACCCTGCCAGGCGGAAAGGAGGGGCGTTGAGTGTTCATTACCGGCCCAGGCGTCATTACCAAACAATACCAGCAGGTTACTTCCCTGTCCTGGGGGGATCAAGCATGACCAAACCCACAGACACAACCACAATACACCTAAACAGTCAACCAGGACCACACCTAAACCAAATATAACTAACCCAAGATAAACCACAGCCTGTAATTTCCAATGGGAGCAAATTAATCATAATGGGCAGAAAAAAGCAAAGAGGTGGGCAGAGCCAAGCACAAGCTAGCGAGATCCTATTGGCGTGTTTTAGCATGTATTTGCATATTTCCGCTACGGAACGCCTACTCTGAAGTGTGTGTGTGCAACAACTCAATTTGCCATTGCACTCTTTCTAAACAACGCATTTTTTTTACTTTGCAAAGGGGAAAGTCTACAAAACTTAGTCTACTCTGTTGTAACAGATTGTAGTTTTGGGAACAGAAAACTGTACGGAGATAAAATGTTTCATCGATGACAAAATTAGCCGAATGCCAGACAAAATCCATCTCGCTCCATTTTCTCCCACTGCCTGCCACCGGGCTTCCTCTCATCACCATATTTGGTAGTGAGTGGAAATGCCAAACGGATGCTTCAGATTTATATACTGAAAGAAATGTAAACACAACATGCTACAAATTTCAAAGATTTTACTGAGTTACAGATCATATAAGGAAATCAGTCAATTGGAATGAATTAATTAGGCCCTAATCTATGGCTGGGAATACAAATATGCATCTGTTGGTCACAAATACACTATATATACAAAAGTATGTGGACACCCCATCAAATTGGCTATTTCAGCCACATTGTATAAAATCGAGCACACAGATATAAAATCTCCATAGACAAACATTGGCAGTAGAATGACCTTACTGAAAAGCTCAGTGACTTTCAACGTGGCATCGTCATAGGATGCCACCTTTCCAACTAGTCAGTTAGTAAAATTTCTGCCCTGGTCAACTGTAAGTGCTGTTATTGTGAAGTGGAAACATCTAGGAGCAACAACGGCTCAGCCGCGAAGTGGTAGGCCACACAAGCTCACAGAACACGACTGCCGAGTGCTGAAGCGTGTAAAAATTGTCTGTCCTCAGTTGCAACACTCACTACCAAATTCCAAACTGTCCCTGGAAGCCACGTCAGCACAATAACTGTTTGTCGGGGCTTCATAAAATGGGTTTCCATGGCCGAGCAGCCGCACACAAGCCTAAGATCACCATGCGCAATGCCAAGCATCGGCTGGAGTGGTGTAAAGCTCCCACCATTGGACTCTGGAGCAGTGGAAACGTGTTCTCTGGAGTGATGAATCACGCTTGACCATCTGGCAGTCTGACGGACTAATCTGGGTTTGGCGGATGCCAGGAGAACGCTACCTGCCCCAATGCATAGTACCAACTGTAAAGTTTGGTGGAGGAGGAATAATGGTCTGGGGCTGTTTTTCTTGGTTCGGACTAGGCCCCTTAGTTCCAGTGAAGGGAAATCTTAACGCTACAGCATACAGTGGTGTTGAATTTGAACGCTGAGTGCAAGCCAGGACTAATCACCGAACCTCACTAATGCCCTTGTGGCTGAATGGAAGCAAGTCCCTGCAGCAATATCCCAACATCTAGTGGAAAGCCTTCCCAAAAGAGTGGAGGCTGTTACGGCAGCAAAAGAGGGGCCAACTCCATTTTAATGCCCATGATTTTGGAATGAGATGTTCGACAAGCAGGTGTCCACATACTTTTGGTCATGTAGTGCACCTTAAAAACAAAAAGGTAGGGGCGTGGATCAGAAAACCAGTCAGTACCTGGTATGACCAACATTTGCCTCATGCAGCGCGACATATCTCCTTCGCACAGAGTTGATCAGGCTGTTGATTGTGGCCTGTGGAATGTTGTCCCACTCCTCTTCAATGGCTGTTTGAAGTTGCTGGATATTGGTGGGAACTGGAACACAGTGTAGTACACGTTGATCCAGAGCATCCCAAACACGTTCAATGGGTGACTGGTGAGAATGCAGGCCCTGGAAGAACTGGGACATTTTCAGCTTCCAATAATTGTGTACAGATCCTTGTAACATGGGGCCATGCATTATCATGCTGAAACATGAGGTGATGGCGGCGGATGGATGGCACGACAATGGGCTTCAGGATCTCATCTCGATACCTCTGAGAATTAAAATTGCCATTGATAAAATGTGATTGTGTTCGTTGTCCGTAGCTTATGCCTGCCCATACCATAACCCCACCACCATGTGGCACTCTGTTCACAATGTTGACATCAGCAAACCTCTCGCCCACACAAAGCCATACACTTGGTCTGCAGTTGTGAGGCCGGTCGGACGTAAATTTTCTAGCAACAGCTCTGGTGGACATTCCTGCAGTCAGCATGCTAATTGCACACTCCCTCAAAACTTGAGACATCTGTGGCATTGTGTTGTGTGACAAAACTGCACATTTTAGAGTGGCCTTTTATTGTCCCCAGCACAACGTGCACCTGTGTAATGATCATGCTGTTTAAATCAGCTTTTTGATATGCCACACCTTCAGATGGATTATCTTGGCAAAAGAGTAATGCTCACTAACACGGATGTAAATACATTTGTGCACAAAATTTGAGAGAAATAAGCTTTTTGTGCGTATGGAACATTTCTGAGATGTTTTATTTCAGCTCATGAAACATGGGACCAACACTTTACATGTTGTGTTTATATTTTTGCTCAGTGTACATCCGGTAAAACTGGCTCATTGTTCTATCTGTGCCTGAACAGTCAACCAGGACCACACCATAACAGTCAGCCAGGACCACGCCATAACAGTCAACCAGGACTACGCCAGAACAGTCAACCAGGACCACGCCAGAACAGTCAACCAGGACCACATCATAACAGTCAACCAGGACCACGCCAGAACAGTCAACCAGGACCACGCCAGAACAGTCAACCAGGACCACGCCAGAACAGTCAACCAGGACCACGTCAGAACAGTCAACCAGGACCACGTCAGAACAGTCAACCAGGACCACACCAGAACACAGTTGTGTGTAGTTGTATTAGTGCTCACCTATCTGTCCTGGCAGGTGTTTTCCTCTGAAGAGCAGGCAGACTCTTGCGTTGAAACAGTTGAGGTGTTGTGGTCCCTCGTGACACTGAGGCACAGAGATGTTGATGGAGACAGGCAGGTAGATGGACACGTCCACAGTGATCACCGGCCGGGACCTAAACACCAAACATAACATGGTGTCAATGGACCTATAACAGGTACAATACATTATGCTGTCAATGGACCTACAACCAATACAATATGGTGTCAATGGACCTACAACATGTACAATACAACATGGTGTCAATGGACCTACAACATGTACAATACAACATGGTGTCAATGGACCTACAACATGTACAATACAACATGGTGTCAATGGACCTACAACCAATACAATACAGCATGGTACTGCAGTAGACACAGCCTGGAATTCATGTATTTCTGTGATGAAACATTTACTCTGTTCCACTGTATGTCTTCATACTACTATGTTCCACTGTATGTCTTTATACTACTCTGTGCCAATATCTACACTAGCATAGTCCCAATTACAATTGAGCAACGTACTGGGCCTGCATTCAAAGTGGTATGCTGATATGGACATTGGAACAAAGTCTGACTTACAACCACTTACCTCAATAACACCACGCTATCAGCCATAAAAGCACCAATGGTAATATCTGCAATGAAAGAACAACCAATGAGCACAGAAGATTTCTCTCATTCTTCGAAGATATGGCATGATGCACAAAGGTCATCATTAACAAGGGATGACCTTTGTGGGTCCTCATACCTGTTGCTTTCTGTTCTAGTTCTAAATGTCCACGATTGATGTGGAGCCCAGAAACCACTCAGAGTCAGACAGACAGGAGTGTTTCTGACTGACCAGTAACCACTCAGAGTCAGACAGACAGGAGTGTTTCTGACTGACCAGTAACCATTCAGAGTCAGACAGACAGGAGTGTTTCTGACTGACCAGTAACCATTCAGAGTCAGACAGACAGGAGTGTTTCTGACTGACCAGTAACCATTCAGAGTCAGACCGACAGGAGTGTTTCTGACTGACCAGTAACCATTCAGAGTCAGACAGACAGGAGTGTTTCTGACTGACCAGTAACCATTCAGAGTCAGACAGACAGGAGGAGTGAACAACGCAACAAAGCTCTTTGGACATTCTTTACTTTGTCTGCTGATTCTGAGTTCATTTTATGAATTTATTTCTAAATTTAATCAAGCAGGTACAGTTGAAGTCGGAAGTTTACATACACCTTAGCCAAATATATTTAAACTCAGTTTTTCACAATTCCTGACATTTAATCCCAGTAAAAATTCCCTGTCTTAGGTCAGCTGGGATCACCACTTTATTTTAAGAATGGAAAATGTCAGAATAATAGTAGAGAGAATTATTTATTTCAGCTTGTATTTCTTTCATCACATTCCCAGTGGGTCAGAAGTTTGCATACACTTGATTAGTATTTGGTAGCATTGCTTTTAAATTGTTTAACTTGGGTCAGACGTTTTGGGTAGCCTTCCACAAACTTTCCACAATAACTGAAAAAGCTTGTGCGAGCAAGGAGGCCCATTCCTCCTGACAGAGCTGATGTAACTGAGTCAGGATTGTAGGCCTCCTTGCTCGCACAAGCTTTTTCAGTACTGCCCAAAAATGTTCTATAGGATTGAGGTCAGGGCTTTGTGATGGCCACTCCAATACCTTGACTTTGTTGTCCTTAAGCCATTTTGCCACAACTTTGTAAGTATGCTTGGGGTTATTGTCCATTTGGAAGACCCATTTGCGACCAAGCTTTAACTTCCTGACTGATGTCTTGAGATGTTGCTTCAATATATCCACATACTTTTCCTCCCTCATGATGCCATCTATTTTGTGAAGTGCACCAGTCCCTCCTGCAGCAAAGCACCCCCACAACATGATGCTGCCACCACCGTGCTTCACGGTTGGGATGGTGTTCTTCGGCTTGCAAGCGTTCCCCTTTTTCCTCCATAACGATGGTCATTATGGCAAAACGGTTCTATTTTTGTTTCATCAGACCAGAGGACATTTCTCCAAAAAGTACGATCTTTGTCCCCATGTGCAGTTGCAAACTGTAGTCTGGCTTTTTTATAGCGGTTTTGGAGCAGTGGCTTCTTCCTTGCTGAGCTACCTTTCGGGTTATGTTGATATAGGACTCGTTTTACTGTGGATATAGATCATTTTGTACCTGTTTCCTCCAGCATCTTCACAAGGTTCTTTCCTGTTGTTCTGGGATTGATTTGCACTTTTCGCACCAAAGTACGTTCATCTCTAGGAGACAGAACGCGTCTCCTTCCTTAGCGGTATGACGACTGCGTGGTCCCATGGTGTTTCTACTTGCGTACTATTGTTTGTACAGATGAACGTGGTACCTTCAGGCATTTGGAAATTGCTCCCAAGGATGAACCAGACTTGTGGATGTCTACAATGTTTTTTCTGAGGTCTCGGCTGATTTCTTTTGATTTTCCCATGATGTCAAGCAAAGAGGCACTGAGTTTGAAGGTAGACCTTGAAATACATCCACAGGTACACCGCCAATTGACTCAAATTATGTAAATTAGCCTATCAGAAGCTTCTAAAGCCACATCATTCTATGGAATTTTCCAAGCTGTTTAAAGGCACAGTCAACTTAGCATATGTAAACTTCTGACCCACTGGAATTGTGATACAGTGAATTATAAGTGAAATAATCTGTCTATAAACAATTGTTGGAATAATTACTTGTGTCATGCACAAAGTAGATGTCCTAACCGACTTGCCAAAGCTATAGTTTGTTAACAAGAAATTTGTGGTGGTTGAAAAATGTGTTTTAATCACTCCAAACTTAAATGTATGTAAACTCACGACTTCAACTGTATATAATAACGACATGAAGTTGAGACGTAGGTCCTAGGTGTTTCATTAGCCCTACACCTAGTGTTGGCTATGTTGCATCATGTTTGTATCGTACTGTATAGTATGACCATACCTGGATATCCATTGCTGTCCATGTCCACATTGCCAGAGATTGATTGGCCGAACATCTGGAGGGCGGGGTTAATGCTCTGTCCAGACAGTCTCTGCAATGAATGATATAAAATGTGAGATAGAACATATACATACATGCAAGCACACACACTGACCTGTCAGACCAACACTAGAGAACACATTACTGTAGCAGTAGGGATCAGCGTCATACCGCCTAACAGTTTGAAGCACCAGTCTTCTACCACTACTATAACAGACCACTGTCTGCTACCACTACAATAACAGACCACTGTCTGCTACCACTACAATAACAGACCACAGTCTGCTACCACTACTATAACAGACCACAGTCTGCTACCACTACAATAACAGACCACAGTCTGCTACCACTACTATAACAGACCACAGTCTGCTACCCACTACTATAACAGACCACAGTCTGCTACCACTACTATAACAGACCACAGTCTGCTACCACTACTATAACAGACCACAGTCTGCTACCACTACTATAACAGACCACAGTCTGCTACCACTACTATAACAGACCACAGTCTGCTACCACTACTATAACAGACCACAGTCTGCTACACCTACTATAACAGACCACAGTCTGCTACCACTACTATAACAGACCACAGTCTGCTACCACTACTATAACAGACCACAGTCTGCTACCACTACTATAACAGACCACAGTCTGCTACCACTACTATAACAGACCACAGTCTGCTACCACTACTATAACAGACCACAGTCTGCTACCACTACTATAACAGACCACCGTCTGCTACCACTACGATAAGAGACCACAGTCTGCTACCACTACTTTAACAGACCACTGTCTGCTACCACTACTATAACAGACCACTGTCTGCTACCACTACTATAACAGACCACAGTCTGCTACCACTACGATAAGAGACCACAGTCTGCTACCACTACTTTAACAGACCACTGTCTGCTACCACTACTATAACAGACTGAACAAGGATGGGGTTGGAGAAGACTATTACATTTCACCTGATTCTGTATCTCTGTATCTGTCAGTAGATAAAGCTGATGGACTACTGATGGACCCTACTCCCTATGTAGTGCACTACTTTGACCTGGGAGATATTGGCTCTGGTGAAAAGTAATGCCATTTTGGACTCACACTGTATAATGTTTCATGGGGCTAATATCCAGTGTGGGGATCCAGTGTTCTGCGTTTCCTTTGTTTTGCACTCATGTGTTTGTGTGAGTTGAAAATAGATGAGTACTTTGTACTGGACTACAGGCTAATGAAAACACACTCCTGTGTGTGTGTGTGTGTGTGTGTGTGTGTGTGTGTGTGTGTGTGTGTGTGTGTGTGTGTGTGTGTGTGTGTGTGTGTGTGTGTGTGTGTGTGTGTGTGTGTGTGTGTGATTAGATGAGGATGAGTGCTTTATACCGACTACATGCTAATGAAAACAAACAACAACCTGGGGGACTGATGTTCATGTAAGATGTGTGTGTGTTAGTAGAGAGTAAAATCTCTTCCCAGGATAACATTACCACCTGGGTCATTATAACACATTGGTCAGAGGCTGCTTTGCTTCCCAAATGGAACCCCAATCCCTATTCAGTGCACATAGGGCTCTGTTCAAGAGTAGTGCACTATAGGGAATAGGGTGTACTTTTGGATGCACACAGAGAGTGATACTGCTGTTGTGTCAACATAGATGGAGCTGTGATCTTATCTTTATTGCTAACACAATACGGTGTGTGTGTGTGTGTGTGTGTGTGTGTGTTTGTGCGCGCTCATTAAACTAGAAATTAAAAACAGATGAAAATGATATTTTATGTTGTTGGTCTCAAACACCAGGGACATAATGTTTCAATTGTCTTCTATCTCTTCCTCCTATTCCAGCCTATACTGGTGGTATATGATGCACCCAAGGTGTTGATTACTTGTTGTGTCTAACCATTGAAAGTGTCTTTACCATAGAATATTTGGCGACGATTCCTGTGGCATCACCATGGTAAATGTAAACCGCTCCACCGTAGTCATCTTCTTTGGGTGCTCCTATGGCCACATCTAGAGAGGCAGAGAGAGAGAGAGAGAGGCAGAGAGAGAGAGAGGCAGAGAGAGAGAGAGGCAGAGAGAGCGCATTTCGTTTTTTGCTCTAGCACTACACATCTGATTCAAATAATCAAAGCTTGATGATGAGCTGGTTATTTAAATCAGCTGTGTAGTGCTAGGGCAAAAACCAAAAACTACACCCAGGGGTGGCCCCAGGGCTGAGTTTGGGAAACCCTGTCTTAAAAGACAAGTCTTGTCAGTGCCCATAAACCCCAATATGAGACCTCTGTGAGAACCATAAAGCTGAAGGCAAATCGATCATACTTCGTCTGCATCCAAAATGTCACCCATAGGTAGGGCTCTGGTCAAACGTTGTGCAATATGCAAGGAATAGGGTGCCATTTGGGACGAAGACTACGTCCCCTTATCCTCCCTCGCAACAAAACCTGGAAATTGCCTTTTTAAAACAAAAACACTTTTTCAGTGATATTGTTATAGCATGCCTCAGCGAAAAGTGAATGTTTTAAAACTGAATCATATCATGGATAAGGAATTCTTCAAGGTTTATAATGTGATTTAGCAACATACATGTTGGCTACTAAGTACCTCATCATATTTATTTTACATTGTCAAATGTGGGGTGTTGAAAGCTGAAAGAAATTCTCACTTTAAACATCCTGAATGTAATTGTTGGGTATAAAGTTATTGTATGGCTTATCTTTAACTTTTCTAGTGAATTAGTCTTATCTAAAAAGCTGGAATCATATCAAGTGGAAATTGGCTACAGATTTTGCTGCGGGCATTCAAAAATCTGCATAAAAACAATATGCACATTTTCCCACCAGAGATGTTTCCATTAAATTGACATAGTGCACTTAAAATAACTTTTGCGGTTAAAATCCCATGTACCAAATAAAAAGCACAAGTTAAATGGGTTTCCATCGCATGTCAAACTCTACTGATGGTTTTGTCACAACAAAATGATGTGTTAAATAGCGAATGTGCCCACTCTGGTATTGGCACGTGTGCTCTAGCCAACAGCTCAGGTATAGCCTACCTGATGAGATTATTATGGACAAAAACAGCAAGATTATTTTCATATGTCAAACGGCAGCTAAGCATCGATCATCATGTCACCAGAATAAGACCCTCAATATTTATTGGAAAGGAGCATCAAGATCGTCACCTTGCGCTTTCACCACCCTGTGAAGTTCATCAGAACTTATTTCATCTGTAGCCTAGTAAACTGCATGCTTTCCTGAGTTGAATTGGGAGGACCACACAACATATCATCTGTAGCCTAATAAACTGCATGCTTTCCTGAGTTGTAGTGGGAGGAACACACAACATGTCATCGCGACTCCAAGTTTAATTCGATATGATGGTTATTATATCAATATTTGCACATAAAAGTGTTTCCACCACCATTTCTCACATAATTAATTTCAGCGACACAAAAAGATCCCACCTTGTCTAGTGTATTTTGTTTTGTCAACATTTGGAGAGTTTACTGACAAATGTTCTGTTTCCATTAGGCCTGTCATGCAATTTTTTATCCAACATGTACTTTACTCGCATAAGAAGTTAGATAGAAACCTGGATACATAGTAAATGTTTCCACTCCAGCCCTCAAACAACACTGCTAGTCGGTACAACACCAGTGTTCTAACAGTAGATTCCTCATCAGATAATGGGAGACAGTGTAAATGTTCTCCAGTCTATCCAGTCCTAGCCTTAACTCCAATCACAAACCTTTAGACTATTCCAGTATGAAACACACGCCAAGAAAAACCTTCTTTAGACTATTCCAGTGAGTGCCAGGAAAAATAGGCTGGGTGTGTGTACGCTATATCTGGTTGTGTGTGCGCTATATCCAGGTGTGTGTGCGCTATATCCGGGTGTGTGTGCGCTATATCCGGGTGTGTGTGCGCTATATCCGGGTGTGTGTGCGCTATATCCGGGTGTGTGTGCGCTATATCCGGGTGTGTGTGCGCTATATCCGGGTGTGTGTGCGCTATATCCGGGTGTGTGTGCGCTATATCCGGGTGTGTGTGCGCTATATCCGGGTGTGTGTGCGCTATGTGTGCGCTATATCCGGGTGTGTGCGCACTATATTCGGGTGTGTGCGCGCTATATCCGGGTGTGTGTGCGCTACATCCGGGTGTGTGTGCGCTATATCCGGGTGTGTGTGCGCTATATCCGGGTGTGTGTGCGCTATATCTGGGTGTGTGTGCGCTATATCTGGGTGTGTGTGCGCTATATCTGGGTGTGTGTGCGTTATATCTGGGTGTGTGTGCGTTAAATCTGGGTGTGTGTGCGTTATATCTGGGTGTTTGTGTGCGTTATATCTGGGTGTGTGTGTGCTATATCTGGGTGTGTGTGCGTTATATCTGGGTGTGTGTGCGCTATATCTGGGTGTGTGTGCGCTATATCTGGGTGTGTGTGCGCTATATCCGGGTGTGTGTGCGCTATATCCGGGTGTGTGTGCGCTATATCCGGGTGTGTGTGCGCTATATCCGGGTGTGTGTGCGCTATATCCGGGTGTGTGTGCGCTATATCCGGGTGTGTGTGCGCTATATCCGGGTGTGTGTGCGCTATATCCGGGTGTGTGCGCGCTATATCCGGGTGTGTGCGCGCTATATCCGGGTGTGTGTGCGCTATATCCGGGTGTGTATGCGTTATATCTGGGTGTGTGTGCATACACATGCGTTAAAGGGGGATATGCTTCCTGAAGAGCCCCCTTCTCCGTAAGATAATCCAAACAGAATGTCTCAGAGAAAAGCTTTTGGACTTTTCTAGCATAATATTGTGGAACAAAAACTGTATGACTAAGCTATATCACATTCCAGAAACATTGTCAACTAGACCACTTCTCATAAAAATAATTTAATATTCATGAGTTTGGTATTTGTACAACAATAGTGGAGGTTTTAGGAGTGGACACATTTTCATAAGCATACATTCTATACTTGACAACACAGTGAGTTAGTTGAGAGACACTTACCTTGGTACCCATCGTCATCAATGTCTCCGATTGTAGTGATACACTCTCCAAAGTGTGCACTGTAGGCATTATCACCATTTAAGAGTCCAGCTTCCTCCATCACACCCTGCAATTAGAGTCAGACAGGGGTACGGTTATGACGTGACACAACCTATTACTGGGGAACGGTTATTACGTGAATCAACCCATAACTAAAGGGGAATGGTTATGACATGACACAACCCTTTACTTTAAAGGGCAATGGTTACTATTATAATTTTTTATTTATTTAACTAGGCAAGTCAGTTAAGAACAAATTCTTATTTACAATGACGGCCTACACCGGTGAAACCCGGACGACGCTGGGCCAATTGTGCGCAGCCCTATGGGACTCCCAATCAGGGACTGTTGTGATACAGCCTGGATTCAAACCAGGGAATCTGTGATTTCGCCTCTAGCACTGAGATGCAGTGCCTTAGACTACTGCGCCACTCGGGAACCCCAGTTATAACTGACAACTAACTGAAATACATCCAGTTTTCTCCTATACCATTTAAGGAACTTTCTGTACAGATATAGTTTTTTAACTTTCACTAAAAACTCAAATTACCAAACTCACCGTAATAACCTCCAAGACTAGCTAGTTACAACATCCTAATGATAACTCACCGTAATAACCTCCAAGACTAGCTAGTTACAACATCCTAATGATAACTCACCGTAATAACCTCCAAGACTAGCTAGTTACAACATCCTAATGATAACTCACCGTAATAACCTCCAAGACTAGCTAGTTACAACATCCTAATGATAACTCACCATAATAACCTCCAAGACTAGCTAGTTACAACATCCTAATGATAACTCACAAATATAACAGGACCAAACACAGACAAAGTTAAGCAATCACCACTTTCAAAGCAAATACTTTTCTTTAAGTTAGTAACATTTTGCTAATCAGCTGGTCTGACATGGACAGATTAACAACCTATAGAGGTCATAGAAATTATTGCTGCACGCTATAGGCAGCCATGTTTACATACGGAGTGCTAGACACAGGTTAACTGGAGGACTAGAATATACGGTTCATTGCACATTTCTCAAATTTTTCAGAAATCACATTTACAGAATTCCTAGATGTAAGATTCCCTCCTTGGTCATTCCCTTCCGAATATCCCACAACATGGGCCATTTCAGAAAGTTCATAACATTTTCGAACCCTATTCCTGTTCAAGCCAGATCTCCCTTCCCACTCACGTTGCCCTTGCTGAGGTAGACAGAGACCTGTCCCTCGTCCCGTAGCGTGCTGTGCATGGGCGCTCCAACCAGTAGGTCCGACAGGCCGTCCCTGTTCAGGTCAACTCCACATAACGAGGAGCCAAAGTAAGAGCCCATCTGTAAAATAAACAAGCACAGCCACACAGACATACAGCATTGGGTCAGACATCACATCAGTGAAAATACATGACTTTGTATTCATCTTTTCTAAAGTTATAGACGGACGCAGCACTAGTTAGTGGTTACTTAGACAAACCCAGCACTGGTCAGATCACATAGTCAAGGACCGCTTTTCAACAAAAAATGATGAATGGTGTTGATCTAGTATAATGTTGTATCTGTCATGTGAATTACGTGTGTATTTATTAGCCACAACTGAAGTTCCCGCTGGGAAAAATATTCTCCTCTCCCCTGCTCTCCTCTCCTCTGTCTCCCCCGCTCTCCTCTCCCCTCCCCTATCTCCCCTGCTCTCCTCTCCTCCATTCATTGCCTAGCAGGTCTGCTTTTCTGCATGCCATCAAGATAGACATGCACTTCCTTTAGTTTCATCATCCTCTCCCTCCACAATCTGACAAGATTTATTTTCCCTTTCATATCTCGACCAATATTAACATAATATTTACAAAACGTATCTCTATTTACCAAGATGTACTTGTTATTTAAGCTTAAAACCATGTGAATTGCACTCCCTAGCTGTGTGGTTCCTGGCCAGACGAGGTATGTGTCCCAAATGGCATGTCTTTCCCTATATAGTGTACTACTTTTGACCAAACTGTTATTTGGAATGCAGCCCAGAGCCTCCTTCCCTCCCATTAGCTAACCACTGCTGCTATCTAGAACACTACATAGACAGCATAAACAGCGTGGTGCTCCTGAGAAAACAAAGAACTAGCAGCCTGCCATGTTTCAGCTACACCAGCTGAACTAGCAGCCTGCCATGTTTCAGCTACATCAGCTGAACTAGCAGCCTGCCATGCTTCATCTACACCTGTTATGAACTAGCATCCTGCCATGCTTCATATACAGCAGCTATGAACTAGCAGCCAGCCATGCTTCATCTACAGCAGCTATGAACTAGCAGCCTACCATGCTTCATCTACACCTTCTTTGAACTAGCAGCCTACCATGCTTCATCTACACCAGCTATGAACTAGTAGCCTACCATGCTTCATCTGCACCAGCTATGAACTAGCAGCCTACCATGCTTCATCTACACCAGCTATGAACTAGCAGCCTACCATGCTTCATCTACACCAGCTATGAACTAGCATCTTGCCATGCTTCATCTACACCAGCTATGAACTAGCAGCCTGCCATGCTTCATCCACACCTTCTATGACCTAGCAGCCTGCCATGCTTCATCTACACCAGCTATGAACTAGCATCCTGCCATGCTTCATCTACACCAGCTATGAACTAGCATCCTGCCATGCTTCATCTACACCAGCTATGAACTAGCATCCTGCCATGCTTCATCTACACCAGCTATGAACTAGCATCCTGCCATGCTTCATCTACACCAACTATGAACTAGCAGCCTGCCATGCTTCATCCACACCAACTATGAACTAGCAGCCTGCCATGCTTCATCTACACCAACTATGAACTAGCAGCCTGCCGTGCTATGAACTGGCAACCTGCCATGCTTCATCTACACCTACAATGAACTAGCAGCCTGCCATGCTTCATATACACCTGCTATGAACTAGCAGCCTACCATGCTATGAACTAGCAACCTGTCATGCTTCATCAACACTTGCTATGAACAAGCATCCTGCCATGCTTCATCTACACCAGCTATGATCTAGCATCCTGCCATGCTTCATCTACAGTACACCTGCTATGAACTAGCATCCTGCCATGCTTAATCTACACCAGCTATGGACCATCAGCCTGCCATGCTTCATCTACAATACACCAGCTATGAACTAGCATCCTGCCATGCTTCATCTATACCTACTTTGAACAAGCAGTAACCATGCTTCATCTACACCAGCTATCAACTAGCAGCCTGCCATGCTTCAACTACACCAGCTATCAACTAGCAGCCTGCCATGCTTCAACTACACCAGCTATCAACTAGCAGCCTGCCATGCTTCATCTACACCAGCTATCAACTAGCAGCCTGCCATGCTTCAACTATACCAGCTATCAACTAGCAGCCTGCCATGCTTCAACTACACCAGCTATCAACTAGCAGCCTGCCATGCTTAATCTACAAGAGCTATGTGTACACTACAACACATGAGGCCTGGTTTTCCAGACCCAGATTAACATTATAGACTCTCCATTGAGCATGCTTTTTAGAACAAGACAAGGCATGTGTCCATTATCACTCAAGTGTAGCCCTATGTTATTTCTGATAACAAAGAATGCTAACAGATGCTTGAGGTGAACGGTAGTAAAGCATGGTGCTTGTAATGCCAAGGTAGTGGGTTAGATTCCCGGGACCACCCATCTGTAAAATTTATGACGCATTACTAAGTCACTTTGGATAAAAGTGTCTGCTAAATGGCATATATTAAGAGTGATTACTACTGACACACTGGTAAATAAACAACAATATGTCACTTATGTAGTAATGGTTAAAAAGCATAGTAGCTAACTGTGGACCTTCAGACACATACCATTGTCCCTGAGGCTTGAAAGATCTTCACTAAAGATACACCATCAATTCTGAAAATGTAAACCTAGAGGGAAAGGAATCAACAGTGTTAAAATACTGGTACGTTTCAGGTACACAGTACAAGTATGTACGTTAGAGGTACACAGTACAGGTATGTACATTACAGGTACTCAGTATAGGTATGTACGTTACAGGTACTCAGTACAGGTATGTATGTTACAGGTACACAGGACAGGTATGTACCAGACCAATGCAATAACACAACAAAGGTATAACATTCCAGTACATACTTTCCCTCCTCCACTGTGTTGTGGAGCTCCTGCAGCCACATCTATGATGTTAGGAGAGGAGAAGTGTCCAGTAGTCACGGCATAGCCTGTAAAGTGTTGGTCAAACCGACAGTTACAGTCGATCAAACCGACAGTTATAGTCGGTCAAACAGACAGTTAGAGTCGGTCAAACAGACAGACAGAGTTGGTCAAATTTGATAATTTACTGTTGCTCTTTGGTAGTATATGCCGTGTTACTGTAAAGCCCTACTTGTTAAACGGTTGTAAAAAGGCTATATATGAATGTGATTGATTGAGTAAACTAATCAAAGACAGGATACTTACCTAGATAACTGTATCTGTGTGAGCTGATGTCTTCTTTGTTGGGGTTGTAGAAGGTGTTGGAGGTCAGGTTGTAGACCTTAACTGTTCCTGTCCAGTAGTATGATCCTGGAGCTCCCATCACCACCAGCTCCTGATATGACCACAAACACACCATATTGACTCCCTGTCTCTCACACAGTCAACCCAACAAAGTCACAATACATCAGAGAGATCGAGAGATGGAGAGAGAGTAGACTGTTCAGCAATTAACTTAAGTGAAATTACTGGATCACACTTTAATGGATTGGTGTGCGTGAGGTGAGGTGTGTGTGTGTGTGTGGTGTGCGTCTGGTGTGTGTGTGCGTCTGACTGGAGTTAGCGTCTGTCTGGTGTGTGTGTGTGTGGTGTGCGTCTGGCATGTGGTGTGTGCGCGTGTGTGTGTGTGTGCGCGCGTGTGTGGTGTGCGTGTGTGTGCGTCTGGTGTGTGCGTCTGGTGTGCGTGTGTGTCAGGTGTGTGCGTCTGACTTGTGTGTGTGTGTGTGTGCGTCTGGTGTGTTTGTGCATCTGGTGTGTGTGTGGTGCGTGTGTGTGATGTGCGTCTGGTGTGTGTGGTGTACGTCTGGTATGGGTGGTGTGCGTCTGGTGTGTGTGTGGTGTGCGTGTGTGTGGTGTGTGCGGGTCTGTGTGTGTGGTGTGTGCGGGTCTGTGTGTGGGGTGTGTGCAGGTCTGTGTGTCTGGTGCGTGTGTGGTGTGCGTCTGTGTGTGCATCTGTCTAGTGTGCATGTGCGTCTGTCTAGTGTGTGTGCGTCTGTCTAGTGTGTGTGTGCGTCTGTCTAGTGTGTGTGTGCGTCTGTCTAGTGTGTGTGTGTGTGTGTGTGCGTCTGTCTAGTGTGTGTGTGTGTGTGTGCGTCTGTCTAGTGTGTGTGTGGTGTGCGTCTGTCTTGTGTGTGTGTTGTGTGCGTCTGTCTAGTGTGTGTGTGGTGTGCGTCTGTCTAGTGTGTGTGTGGTGTGCGTCTGTCTGGTGTGTGTGGTGTGCGTCTGTCTGGTGTGTGTGGTGTGCGCATCTGGTGTGTGTGGTGTGCGCGTCTGGTGTGTGTGGTGTGCGTGTGTGTGCGTCTGTCTGGTGTGCGTGTGTAGTGTGTGATGTGCGTGTGGTGTGTGTGTGGTGCGGGTGTGTGATATTTGTCTGGTGTGTGTGTGCGTCTGGTGTGTGTGTGTGTGTGTGTGTCTGCGCGCGTCTGTCTGGTGTGTGTTGGTGTGTGTGCGTGTGTGTCTGGTGTGCATATGTCTGGTGTGCGCATCTGTCTGGTGTGCGTGTGTGTGTGCGTCTCTCTGGTGTGTGTGTGTGGTGTGTGATGTGCGTGTGTGGTGTGTGATGTGCGTGTGGTGTGTGTGTGTGCGTCTGATGTGTGTGTGTCTGTGCGCGCGCGTGTGTGTGTGTGTCTGGTGTGTCTGGTGTGTGTGTGTGTGTGTGTGTGTGTGTCTGGTGTGTGTGTGTGTCTGGTGTGTGTCTGGTGTGTGTGTGTGCGTCTGATGTGTGTGTGTGCGTCTGATGTGTGTGTTTCTGTGCGCGCGCGTGTGTGTGTGTGTGTCTGGTGTGTCTGGTGTGTGTGTGTGTCTGGTGTGTCTGGTGTGTGTGTGTGTCTGGTGTGTGTGTGTGTGTGTGTCTGGTGTGTGTGTGTGTGTGTGTGTGTGTGTGTGTGTGTGTGTGTGTGTGTGTGTGTGTGTGTGTGTGTGTGTCTGGTGTGTGTGTGTCTGGTGTGTGTGTGTCTGGTGTTTCTGGTGTGTGTGTCTGGTGTGTCTGGTGTGTGTGTGTGTGTGTGTGTGTGTGGTGTGTGTCTGACATGTGGTGTGTTTGTGTGTGCGCGGGTTTGTGTGTGTGTCTGGTGTGTGTGTGTGGTGTGCGTCTGGCATGTGGTGGGTGTGTGTGTATGTGGTGTGCGTCTGGTGTGCGTGTGTGTCTGGTGTGTGCGTGTGGTGTGTGTGTCTGACTTGTGTGTGCGTGTGTGTGGTGTGCGTCTGGTGTGTGTGGTGTGCGTCTGGTGTGTGTGGTGTGCGTCTGGTGTGCGTGTGGTGTGCGTGTGTGTGGTGTGTGTGGTGTGTGCGGGTCTGTGTGTGTGGTGTGTGCGGGCCTGTGTGTGTGGTGTGTGCGGGTCTGTGTGTGTGGTGTGTGCAGGTCTGTCTGTCTGGTGTGTGTGTGTGTGCGTCTGTCTGGTGTGCGTGTGTGTGTGATGTGTGGTGTGATGTGCGTCTGGTGTGTGTGTGTGGTGTGCGTCTGGCATGTGGTGTGGGCGCGTGTGGGGTGTGCGTCTGGTGTGTGCGTGTGTGTGGTGTGCGTCTGGTGCATGTGTGTGGTGTGCGTCTGGTGTGTGTCTGGTGTGCGTGTGTGTGGTGTGTGCGGGTCTGTGTGTGTGGTGTGTGCGGGTCTGTGTGTGTGGTGTGTGTAGGTCTGTGTGTCTAGTGTGTGTGTGGTGTGCGTCTGTCTAGTGTGTGTGTGTGGTGTGCGTCCTTCTAGTGTGTGTGTGTGTGGTGTGCATCTATCTAGTGTGTGTGTGGTGTGCGTCTGTCTAGTGTGTGTGTGGTGTGCGTCCTTCTAGTGTGTGTGTGTGTGGTGTGCATCTGTCTAGTGTGTGTGTGTGGTGTGCATCTGTCTGGTGTGTGTGTGGTGTGCGCCTGTCTGGTGTGTGTGGTGTGCGCGTCTGGTGTGTGTGTGGTGTGCGTCTGTCTGGTGTGCGTGTGTAGTGTGTGATGTGTGTCTGGTGTGTGTGTGCGTCTGGTGTGTGTGTGCGTCTGGTGTGTGTGTGTGTCTCCGCGCGTCTGTCTGGTGTGTGTTGGTGTGTGTGTATGCGTGTGTGTGGTGTCGGTGTGTGTGCGCGTCTGGTGTGTGTGGTGTGCATATGTCTGGTGTGCGCGTCTGTCTGGTGTGCGTGTGTGTGTGCGTCTGTCTGGTGTGCGTGTGTGTGTGTGTGATATGTGGTGTGATGTGCGTGTGGTGTGTGTGTGTGTGTGTGGTGTGCGTGTGTGTGCGTCTGTCTGGTGTGCGTGTGTAGTGTGTGATGTGCATGTGGTGTGTGTGTGTCGGGTGTGTGATGTTTGTCTGGTGTGTGTGTGCGTCTGGTGTGTGTGTGTGTCTGCGCACGTCTGTGTGCGTGTGTGTGTGTGGTGTGGGTGTGTGTGCGCGTCTGGTGTGTGTGTATGCATCTGGTGTGTGTGTGCGTCTGGTGTTTGTGTGTGTCTGCGCACGTCTGTGTGCGTGTGTCTGGTGTGTGTGGTGTGGGTGTGTGTGCGCGTCTGGTGTGTGTGGTGTGCATATGTCTGGTGTGCGCGTCTGTCTGGTGTGTGTGTGTGTGTGCATCTGTCTGGTGTGCGTGTGTGTGTGTGTGATGTGTGGTGTGATGTGCGTCTGGTGTGTGTGTGGTGTGCGTCTGGCATGTGGTGTGTGCGCGTGTGTGTGTGCGCGTGTGTGGTGTGCGTCTGGTGTGTGCGTCTGGTGTGCGTCTGGTGTGTGTGTCTGACTTGTGTGTGCATGTGTGTGGTGTGCGTCTGGTGCGTGTGTGTGGTGTGCGTCTGGTGTGCGGGTCTGTGTGTGTGGTGTGTGCGGGTCTGTGTGTGTGGTGTGTGCAGGTCTGTGTGTCTAGTGTGTGTGTGGTGTGCGTCTGTCTAGAGTGTGTGTGGTGTGCGTCTGTCTAGTGTGTGTGTGGTGTGCGTCCTTCAGGTGTGTGTGTGTGTGGTGTGCATCTGTCTAGTGTGTGTGTGGTGTGCGTCTGTCTAGTGTGTGTGTGGTGTGCGTCTGTCTAGTGTGTTTGTGGTGTGCGTCTGGCTGGTGTGTGTGTTGTGCGCCTGTCTGGTGTGTGTGGTGTGCGCGTCTGGTGTGTGTGCGGTGTGCGTGTGTGTGCGTCTGTCTGGTGTGCGTGTGTAGTGTGTGATGTGCGTGTGGTGTGTGTGTGTCGGGTGTGTGATGTTTGTCTGGTGTGTGTGTGCGTCTGGTGTGTGTGTGCGTCTGGTGTGTGTGTGTCTGCGCGCGTCTGTCTGGTGTGTGTATGCGTGTGCGCGTCTGGTGTGTGTGGTGTGCATATGTCTGGTGTGCGCGTCCGTCTGGTGTGCGTGTGTGTGTGCGTCTGTCTGGTGTGCGTGTGATGTGTGGTGTGATGTGCGTGTGGTGTGTGTGTGGTGTGTGTGTGTGGTGTGTGATGTGCGTGTGGTGTGTGTGTGTGTGGTGTGTGTGTGTGGTGTGCATCCTTCTAGTGTGTGTGTGTGGTGTGCATCTGTCTAGTGTGTGTGTGGTGTGCGTCTGTCTGGTGTGTGTGTGGTGTGCGCCTGTCTGGTGTGTGTGGTGTGCGCGTCTGGTGTGTGTGGTGTGCGCGTCTGGTGTGTGTGGTGTGCGTGTGTGTGCGTCTGTCTGGTGTGCGTGTGTAGTGTGTGATGTGTGTCTGGTGTGTGTGTGCGTCTGGTGTGTGTGTGTGTCTCCGCGCGTCTGTCTGGTGTGTGTTGGTGTGTGTGTATGCGTGTGTGTGGTGTGGGTGTGTGTGCGCGTCTGGTGTGTGTGGTGTGCATATGTCTGGTGTGCGCGTCTGTCTGGTGTGCGTGTGTGTGTGCGTCTGTCTGGTGTGCGTGTGTGTGTGTGTGATGTGTGGTGTGATGTGCGTGTGGTGTGTGTGTGTGTGTGTGGTGTGCGTGTGTGTGCGTCTGTCTGGTGTGCGTGTGTAGTGTGTGATGTGCATGTGGTGTGTGTGTGTCGGGTGTGTGATGTTTGTCTGGTGTGTGTGTGCGTCTGGTGTGTGTGTATGCATCTGGTGTGTGTGTGCGTCTGGTGTTTGTGTGTGTCTGCGCACGTCTGTGTGCGTGTGTCTGGTGTGTGTGGTGTGGGTGTGTGTGCGCGTCTGGTGTGTGTGGTGTGCATATGTCTGGTGTGCGCGTCTGTCTGGTGTTTGTGTGTGTGTGCATCTGTCTGGTGTGCGTGTGTGTGTGTGTGATGTGTGGTGTGCGTCTGGTGTGTGTGTGGTGTGCGTCTGGTGTGTGTGTGGTGTGCGTCTGGCATGTGGTGTGTGCGCGTGTGTGTGTGTGCGCGTGTGTGGTGTGCGTCTGGTGTGTGCGTCTGGTGTGCGTCTGGTGTGTGTGTCTGACTTGTGTGTGCGTCTGGTGCGTGTGTGTGGTGTGCGTCTGGTGTGCGGGTCTGTGTGTGTGGTGTGTGCGGGTCTGTGTGTGTGGTGTGTGCAGGTCTGTGTGTCTAGTGTGTGTGTGGTGTGCGTCTGTCTAGAGTGTGTGTGGTGTGCGTCTGTCTAGTGTGTGTGTGGTGTGCGTCCTTCTAGTGTGTGTGTGTGTGGTGTGCATCTGTCTAGTGTGTGTGTGGTGTGCGTCTGTCTAGTGTGTGTGTGGTGTGCGTCTGTCTAGTGTGTTTGTGGTGTGCGTCTGTCTGGTGTGTGTGTTGTGCGCCTGTCTGGTGTGTGTGGTGTGCGCGTCTGGTGTGTGTGTGGTGTGCGTGTGTGTGCGTCTGTCTGGTGTGCGTGTGTAGTGTGTGATGTGCGTGTGGTGTGTGTGTGTCGGGTGTGTGATGTTTGTCTGGTGTGTGTGTGCGTCTGGTGTGTGTGTGCGTCTGGTGTGTGTGTCTGCGCGCGTCTGTCTGGTGTGTGTATGCGTGTGCGCGTCTGGTGTGTGTGGTGTGCATATGTCTGGTGTGCGCGTCTGTCTGGTGTGCGTGTGTGTGTGCGTCTGTCTGGTGTGCGTGTGATGTGCGTGTGGTGTGTGTGCGTGTGGTGTGTGTGTGTGTGTGGTGTGTGTGTGTGGTGTGTGATGTGCGTGTGGTGTGTGTGTGTGTGGTGTGTGTGTGTGGTGTGTGATGTGTGTGTGCGTCTGATGTGTGTGTGTTTGCGCGCGTGTGTGTGTGTCTGGTGTGTGTGTGTCTCTGGTGTGTGGATGTGTGTCGGGTGTGTGTGTCTGGTGTGTGTGTGTGTGTGTGTGTGTGTGTGTGTGTGTGTGTGTGTGTGTGTGTGTGTGTGTGTGTGTGTGTGTGTGTGTGTGTGTGTGTGTCTGGTGTGGGTGTGTCTGTTGTGTGGTGTGTGGTGTGTCTGGTGTGTGTGTGTGTGTGTGTGTCTGGTGTGTGTGTATGTCTGGTGTGTCTGTGTGTCTGGTGTGTGTGTGTGTGTCTGGTGTGTGTGTGCGTGTGTGTGTCTGTCTGGTGTGTGTGTGCGTGTGTGTGTGTGTGTGTGGTGTGCGTCTGGCATGTGGTGTGTGTGGTGGGTGTGTGCGTCTGGTGTAAGTCTGTCTGTCGTGTGTGTGTGTGCGTCTGTCTGGTGCGTCTGTGTGGCGTCTGGTGTGCGCCTGGTGTGTGTGTGGTGTGCGTTCGGTGTGCGTGTGTGTGTGCGCGTCTTTCTGGTGTGCGCGCGCATCTGTCTGGTGTGTGTGCGTGTGCGTCTGGTGATCGTCTGGTGTGTGTGCGTGTGTGTGTGTCTGTCTGGTGCGTGTGTGCATCTGTCTGGTGCGTGTGTGTGTCTGTCTGGTGTGTGTGTGCGTCTGTCTGGTGTGTGTGTGTGGTGTGCGTCTGGTGTGTGAAGTGTGCGTCTGGTGTGTGTGTGGTGTGCGTCTGGTGTGTGTCTGTCTGGTGATCGTCTGGTGTGTGTGCGTCTGTCTGGTGTGTGTGTGTCTGGTGTGTGTGGTATGCATCTGGTGTGTGTGTGGTGTGCGTGTGTGCGTCTGACTGGTGTGTATGCGTGTGTGGTGTGTGTCTGGTCTGTGGTGTGTGTGTGTGCATCTGTGTGGTGTGTGTCTGGTATGTGTGTGTGTGATGTTTGTGTGTGTCTGACTGGTGTGTATGCGTGTGTGGTGTGCGTCTGGCATGTGGTGTGTGTGGTGTGTGTGGTGGGTGTGTGCGTCTGGTGTGCGTCTGTCTGTCGTGTGTGTGCGTCTGGTGGGTGTGTGTGTGTGGCGTCCGGTGTGCGTCCGGTGTGTGTGTGTACGTCTGGTGTGTGTGTGTTGTGTGCGTCTGGTGTGTGTGCGTGTGCGTCTGTCTGGTGTGTCTGTGGTGTGTGTGTGTGTGCATTTGTCTGGTGTGTGTGTGTGTTTCTGGTGTCTGTCTGGTGTGTGTGTGTGTGTGTGTGGTGGGTGTGTGCGTCTGGTGTGTGTGTGTGTGTGTGGCGTCCGGTGTGCGTCCGGTGTGTGTGTGCACGTCTGGTGTGTGTGTGTGGTGTGCGTCTGGTGTGTGTGTGTGGTGTGCGTCTGGTGTGTGTGTGTGGTGTGCGTCTGGTGTGTGTGTGTGGTGTGCGTCTGGTGTGTGTGTGTGGTGTGCGTCTGGTGTGTGTGTGGTGTGCGTCTGGTGTGTGTGTGTGTGTGTGTGTCTGTCTGGTGTGTGTCTGGTGATTGTGTGTGTGTGTGTCTGTCTGGTGTGTGTGTGTCTGTCTGGTGTGTCTGTGGTGTGTGTGTGCGCATTTGTCTGGTGTGTGTGTGTGTTTCTGGTGTGCGTCTGGTGTGTGTGGTGTGCGTCCGGTGTGTGTGGTGTGCGTCTGGTGTGTGTGTGGTGTGCGTCCGGTGTGTGTGGTGTGATGTGCGTCTGGTGTGTGTGTGTGTGTGTGTGTCTGTCTGGTGATCGTCTGGTGTGTGTGTGTGTCTGTCTGGTGTGCATCTGGTGTGTGTGTGTGTGTGTCTGTCTGGTGTGCGTGTGCGTCTGTCTGGTGTGTGTGTGGTGTGTGTGTGCATTTGTCTGGTGTGTTTCTGGTGTGCGTCTGGTGTGTGTGTGTGTCTGTGCGTCTGGTGTGCGTCTGGTGCTTGTGTGTGTGCGCGTCTGTCTGGTGTGCGTGTGCGTCTGTCTGGTGTGTGTGTGGTGTGCGTCTGTATGGTGTGTGTGGTGTGCGTCTGTCTGGTGTGTGAAGTGTGCGTCTGGTGTGTGTGTGGTGTGCGTCTGGTGTGTTAAGTGTGTGTGTGTGTGTGTGTCGTGTCTGGTGTGTGATGTTTGTCTGGTGTGTGTGCGTCTGGTGTGTGTGTGTGTGTGGCGTCTGTCTGGCGTGTGTGTGGTGTTTGTCTGGTGTGTGTGCGTCTGGTGTGTGTGTGTGTGTGTGGCGTCTGTCTGGCGTGTGTGTGGTGTTTGTCTGGTGTGTGCGCGCGTCTGTGTGTGTGTGTGGTGTGGGTGTGTGTGCGCGTCTGGTGTGTGTGTGTCTGGTGTTTGTCTGGTGTGTGTGGTGTGTGTCCGGTGTGTGAGTGTAGTGTGTGTGTGTGTGTGGTGTGCGTCTGGTGTGCGCACGTCTGTCTGGTGTGTGTGTGTGGTGTGTGTCTGGTGTGCGTGTGTGTGTGTGTGGTGTGCGTCTGGTGTGCGCGTCTGTCTGGTGTGTGTGTGTGTGTGTGTGTTTGTGCGTCTGTCTGGTGTGTGTGTGTGCGCGTCTGTCTGGAGTGTGTGTGTGCATGTCTGTCTGGTGTGTGTGTGTGTGTGTGTGCGAGTCTGTCTGGTGTGTGTGTGCGCGTCTGTTTGGTGTGTGTGTGTGCGCGCGTCTGTCTGGTGTGTGTGTGTGTGCGTGTGCGCGTCTGTCTGGTGTGTGTGTGTGTGTGCGCGCATCTGTTTGGTGTGTGTGTGTGTGTGTGTGTGTGTGCGCGCGTCTGTCTGGTGTGTGTGTGTGTGTGCGCGTCTGTCTGGTGTGTGTGTGTCTGTGCGCGTCTGTCTGGTGTGTGTGTGTGGTGTGCGTCTGGCATGTGGTGTGTGTGTGTGTGTGTGTGTGTGTGTGTCTGGTGTGTGTGTGGGGTGTGTGTCTGGTGTGCGTGCATCTGTCTGTGTGTGTGGTGTGTGTCTGGTGTGTGTGTGTGTGTGTGTGTGTGTGTGTGCGTGCGTCTGTCTGGTGTGTGTGCGCGCGTCTGTCTGGTGTGTGTGTGCGCGCGTCTGTCTGGTGTGTGTGTGTGTGCGCGCGTCTGTCTGGTGTGTGTGTGTGTGCGCGCGTCTGTCTGGTGTGTGTGTGTGTGTGCGTCTGTCTGGTGTGTGTGTGTGCGTGTGTGGAGTGCATGTGGTGTGTGTCCGGTGTGTGTGTGTGTGCGTGCGTGTGTCTGGTGTGCGTGTGTGCATCTGACTGGTGTGTGTGTGTGGTGTGCGTCTGGTGTGCGTGCGTGTGTGTCTGGTGTGTGTGTGTGTGTGTGCGTGTGTGTGTCTGGTGTGTGTGTGTGTGCGGTGTGCGTCTGGTGTGTGTCGTGTGTGTGTGTGTGCGAGGGTCTGTCTGGTGTGTGTGTGTGGTGTGTGTCTGGTGGATGTCTGGTGTGTGTGTGTGCGTCTGACTCGTGTGTGTGTGTCTGGTGTGTCTGGTGTGTATGCGCGTCTGTGTGTGCGTGTGGTGTGTATGTGTGTACGTCTGACTGGTGTGTGTGCGTATGACTGGTGTGTGTGTGTGTGTGTGCGTATGACTGGTGTGTGTGTGTGTGTGTGTGCGCGTCTGTCTAGTGTGTATGCGTGTGTGGTGTGTGTCTGGTGTGTGTGTGCATCTGTCTGGTGTCTGTCTGGTGTGTGTGTGTGTCTGGTGTGTGTGCGCGCGTCTGGTGTGTGTGCGCGCGTCTGGTGTGTGGTGTGCGTCTGTTTGGTGTGTGCGTCCGTCCGGTGTGTCTGGTGTGCGTGTGTGTCTGTGCGTCTGTCTGGTGTGTGTGCGCGCGTCTGGTGTGTGTGTGTCTGGTGTGTGATGTGTGTTTGGTGTGTGATGTTTGTCTGGTGTGTGATGTTTGTGTGTGTGTGTGTGTGTGTGTGTGTGTGTGTGTGTGTGTGTGTGTGTGTGTGTGCGCGTCTGGTGTGTGTCTGTGCGTCTGGTGTGTGACTGGGGTGTGTGTGTGTAGTGTGTCTGTTGTGGTGTGTGTGTGCTCATGTGTTTTCTCTACCATTAAAAGGTATCCCAGACTGAAAGAGCAGCCTGAGATAACAGCAACAAACACAGAGCAGTACCACATGTACTAGAGGAAGAGAAGAGATGAACATGGAGAATGCACTGCTACTGACCTCAGTAAAAACGCCTGCTATCCCCGCTTGGCACGAGCCGTGCTCTTCCCCATACTTCTGCTTGTAGTCTGCAAAGAAAAAACAAACCACAAATGGTTTTGCTGTGTACCTGAGCCAGCATTTATACTCCACTTCTCCCTGCATTCCATATGGAGCTAGTCAAAGTCTTCAGCGCCGGCCAAGTAAAAATCTGGAAACGGGAAGAAAGTTTGGTTATGTCCCACATGGAACCTTATTCCCTGTATAGTGCACTACTTTTGACCAGGGCCGTATGGGAACCCCTTGGGCCCTCATCAAAAGTAGTGCACTATATAGGGGATAGGGTTCCATTTAGAAGGCATTAAAACTGAGTAAGGCCACATTCAACAAAAACTCAAACTCTGCCTCTATGGGGGGGAGGGGGAACTCTGCCTCTATGGGGGGGAGGGGGAACTCTGCCTCTATGGGGGGGAGGGGGAACTCTGCCTCTATGGGGGGGAGGGGGAACTCTGCCTCTATGGGGGGGAGGGGGAACTCTGCCTCTATGGGGGGGAGGGGGAACTCTGCCTCTATGGGGGGGAGGGGGAACTCTGCCTCTATGGGGGGAGGGGAACTCTGCCTCTATGGGGGGGAGGGGGAACTCTGCCTCTATGGGGGGGGAGGGGGAACTCTGCCTCTATGGGGGGGAGGGGGAACTCTGCCTCTATGGGGGGAGGGGAACTCTGCCTCTATGGGGGGAGGGGAACTCTATGGGGGGAGGAGAACTCTATGGGGGGAGGAGAACTCTGCCTATATGGGGGAGGAGAACTCTGCCTTTTGGGGGGGGGGGAAGAACTTTGCCTTTAGGGAGGGGGAAGAACTCCGCCTTTTGGGGGGGGAGAGAACTCTGCCTTTTGGGGGGGAGAGAACTCTGCCTTTTGGGGGGGAGAGAACTCTGCCTTTTGGGGGGGAGAGAACTCTGCCTTTTGGGGGGGAGAGAACTCTGCCTTTTGGGGGGGAGAGAACTCTGCCTTTTGGGGCGGAGAGAACTCTGCCTTTTGGGGGGGGGGGGGTTATGTGTGTTTCTGTGTGTGTGTTTCTGTGTTTCTGTGTGTGTGTTTCTGTGTCAGTGTGTATGTTTCTGTGTCAGTGTGTGTTTCTGTGTCTGCGTGTGTGTGTGTGTGTGTGTGTTTCTGTGTGTGTGCCTAGTTGCTTGGCAGGAGTGGCTCCCTGCGATTGGCGGCAAATGCAGAAAGGAAGACACTAAAAAAGCTCAACCTGTGAGCCAAATCAAGAAATAAAGGTCTGCCTTCCTTTGAAAAAGAAACTCACTTGGCTGAATCAAAACAAATAATTTAATTAAATCATGGGCTCATGAGTCCCAAATGGGACTCATGAGAGACCAATTTAAACATATTTTTTTTATTTAACTGGGCAAATCAGTTAAGAACAAATTCGTATTTACAATGACAGCCTAGGAACAGTGGGTTAACTGCCTTGTTCAGGGGGCAGAATGACAGATGTTTACCTTGTCAGCTCGGGGATTCGATCTAGCAACCTTTTGGTTACTGGCCCAACGCTCTAACCACTACGCTACCTGCCACTAGGCTACCTGCCTAGGAAGGTATTGATCATAATCTGCATCTCTCCTAAAATGGTAAAACAGGGTGATCCCTGGCTGTAGCCCTCCTAACATGGTAAAACAGGGTGATCCCAGGCTGTAGCCCTCCTAACATGGTAAAACAGGGTGGTCCCAGGCTGTAGCCCTCCTAAAATGGTAAAACAGGGTGATCCCAGGCTGTAGCCCTCCTAACATGGTAAAACAGGGTGGTCCCAGGCTGTAGCCCTCCTAACATGGTAAAACAGGGTGGTCCCAGGCTGTAGCCCTCCTAACATGGTAAAACAGGGTGGTCCCAGGCTGTAGCCCTCCTAACATGGTAAAACAGGGTGGTCCCAGGCTGTAGCCCTCCTAAAATGGTAAAACAGGGTGATCCCAGGCTGTAGCCCTCCTAACATGGTAAAACAGGGTGGTCCCAGGCTGTAGCCCTCCTAACATGGTAAAACAGGGTGGTCCCAGGCTGTAGCCCTCCTAACATGGTAAAACAGGGTGGTCCCAGGCTGTAGCCCTCCTAACATGGTAAAACAGGGTGATCCCAGGCTGTAGCCCTCCTAACATGGTAAAACAGGGTGGTCCCAGGCTGTAGCCCTCCTAACATGGTCCCAGGCTGTAGCCCTCATAACATGGTCCCAGGCTGTAGCCCTCCTAACATGATCCCAGGCTGTAGCCCTCCTAACATGATCCCAGGCTGTAGCCCTCCTAACATGGTCCCAGGCTGTAGCACTCCTTCAGGGAAGTAGGTAATGCATACTCTCCAGCCTATAGTATTGTATCAGGGGCCATATTCACAAAGAGTCTCAGAGTAGGAGTGCTGATCTAGGATCAGTTCTGCCTTTTAGATAATAATGAATATCCAAGATCACCACTCCTACCACTCCTAGTCTGAGACGCTATTTGAAAATGGGCCCCAGTCTGCCTCTCACTACAAGGACGTCATTGTAAATATGAATACTGTTCCTGATTTGACTGGTTAAAAAAAAGTTTCATACATTCAGTCCGCAAATATTCTTAAACGCCTTGAAAAACACCAGGCCAATAGTGTTTTCAACACAGCTTCCTAAAGAAAACATTTGGGAGGGAAACAAGGGCGAAATTAGGGCGTAGATATTGGAGGGGACAAATAATTGCATTTCCTGCAATTCTACACAGCTTGACATGACATATTATGCCTCTCTTGAGGGGAATATGGATGGATGGGTATTTTCAAATGTTGAAGAATTTAACTTCCTGCATTTCAACACATTTTGAAAAATGTACAGTTTTATAATGCTATTCTACACATTGTCATGAGTCAGACATATTTTTGCAGTTTTAAAACACATTTTCTGCTAATTTTACATTTTCCCATGGGACAGAGATAAACATTTGCTGTTTTAAAGCTCATCTCATGCTATTCTTAACATTTTGCCATGAGGATGAGAGAATGGTGTAGTTATAAAGTAAATATTTAGGGGAATATCTCACTTTTAAAAGTTCATATTCTGTTAACTCATACCACCAAATAATGCTATTGACTCATCCTATACTCATATGTAGCCAAAGCATAAATTGGGGAAAAAAACTATTCAAAAACCCAATCTCAAACAGAACATTTAAAAAATGCTTGCTATTTCCTCATAGACAATGATTTCATCCTCCTGAGGATGAGCTGGCCAATCAGCGGTCTACTCCCATTAATATTTTTATTGACTGGTATACGCCCACACCATTCCAACACAGAAAAGCTGCTTTTAAACATTAATTAAAGGTCATATTTCATAGAAATCTGCAATCACTGGACAGTTACTTTAAAGGTTGATTTTGGGCAAAAACGCACAAATAACGGCTTGAAACTGTATAACTCAGGGGTGGGCAATTCCAGTTCTCAAGGGCTTGATTGGTGTCACAGTTTTGCCCCAGTCCCAGCTAACACACCTGACTCCAATAATCACCTAATCATGATCTTCAATTTAGAATGCAACTTGATTAACCAGCTGTGTTTACTAGGGACGGAGAAAAAGTGTGACACCAATCAAGCCCTCGAGGACTGCAGTTGCCCACCCCTGGCAAAACTGAACAATGCACCATCATACCAGGCTATTTATTGCTTAAAAACCCCAAATGGATGAATAAGATATTTGGATACCGAAGTGCCATTTCTTACCGATCTCTACAGCTTCCATTCAA